>NW_008654190.1:90499-115154 GCF_000695815.1 Acanthisitta chloris | reverse complement strand
TCAGCAGGACAGTTGGCTGCAATGGTCATTTAAAGTCTCATTCTCTACCACTAATAAAGACTTTGGAGAGATTTGAGGCTAAATTTTCAGAACAACCACCCATCTACTACATGTAGTTACTAGATTCCCATTTGTGTGCCCCAGCCTAGGCTGTAAGTGCCTACTTGCAGCAATACACAGAATGCAGATGGTTTTATCCCCAATTATTAAAGTACACCATATGTATGCTTACATTGTAATTTATCTCACTGTTCTCAAGGCAGAAAAGCTAACAGGATGTGAAGGCATTCAGTTTGCAACACAAATAGCCCTAAGGAATAATTAATCTCTGTGATTTTCCTTCACGCTTGAAGTGACGAGTTATATTGCCCTTCTACTTGTATACTGCAGCAGATATGTTAAATCACACAGTAGATGGGCAGCCCCCATGGTAAGTAGGTGCTTTACACATTACAAAAATAAAGGAATACATTTATCCCTGTTGGAAACTAAATAAACACATGCCAAAATGTTCCACTGTTCAAATACACTTTGCTGTATTTTGTAAATCATTTGCACCTATACAGGTTCTCTTCAAGGTTCCCATACTGATACAACAAAAGGATTTTTATGGACACCAATCAAAGTTGTAGAAGAGAGAGCCAGGCAGATCTTTGACTCCATGGTAGTGGAGCATCCATGGGAGTGGTGGGGGAAACCAGTTACAAACCACATCTCGATCTCATTAACAGCATGGAAAGCAAAACAGGTGCAGCTCTCTGATAACAACAGACCCAGCCCACTTCTGTTCTCCCAATGCATGTTATGTATTATTGAATCTAATTCTCAATTGTTGATTTATTTTAGGGGCTGTAATGGTTGCCTGAGGCAGAACAAAACTGTTCTACTACAATATGCCCTCAACATTTCACTCCACCCTCCTGAACTGTGTTAAAACTGCAGAGATGAAATCTTTGTACTTTATAGTTGTTATTGCTGTAAACTGCAGTTCCTAGTGACGCATGTGATACGTGTGCATTGCTGTGAACCAGATTTAGTACTGATGCCCATGATACACAAATGTATGCAGAAGCACAGCAGTGTGCAGAGCAGGTGCAAGTCTCAAGCCATCGTTGTGAGCTCCTGAAGGGGCCAAATGCACACAGTTCAAATCACTCACCATTCTGCTTCAGTTTCCCTCCCAGTGCCATTCCAATAAAAGACTGCCACAATATTGATTTGATATACAAGATTGTCTCATATCAGACACATATGTTCAAGCTTAGCCCTTCTTTACTGTTTTTTGGTCAAACAGCAATTGTCAGGTAAGAAAAGTACATGATTTGCTGTATTAGCTTTCCATGCAATCCAGTTTTTCAGTAAAAATGTTTAGTGAGACAAGAGCTGTAGTTCTGTTTTGGTTTTTTTTTTACCAGACTTTTAAGATGACTATCTGGGCTCAATTCTTTTACAGGGAGAGGGGAGTGGGTGGGTGCCATATTTGCTGATGGAAAATAATTCCAGAAAGGAGGGATGCAGGTAGAAGAAAAAAAAACCACCCAAACGAATCCGCGTGGGTGGGTGCCATATTTGCTGATGGAAAATAATTCCAGAAAGGAGGGATGCAGGTAGAAGAAAAAAAACCCACCCAAACGAATATATTTCATGCAAGCAGCAATGACATTGGGAAGAGTCGCTGCTGCAGCCTGGGCAGAGCTTGGCTCATCTTCCCAGCCCAGCCCCACCCAATGACTCAGGCTCACATCCATTATGCACTGCATGAATCCTGACCTTCCGGCACAGGCTCTCGCCAGCAACCTGCATCTGTTGAATCAGAAAGCAATCACCTGATGCTCAATCTCATTTCACTCATTTGTCCTTGCCTGCAGCTTCTGTACACAGAATTAAAAGTTCATGCATCCTGCCTCTTCTGAGTGCTGTGAGCCATCTGTAAGAGCTTTGGTATGGCAAGGGTGGGACCGAGGTGGTGGATTGCTGTGCAGAGGGAGAAGGTTTAGAGTAGAAAGGGATATTATGACGTGCAGGAGTCACTTATTTTAAGTAGAGGTTGATGCGTTGGGGGTTTCTGTGACACATGTGGTCAGGAGTCATTCTGGAAAATGAGAAGTGTATTCTTTGTTGAGGCTTCCTGAATTACAGCATTAAACAGTACTAATGACATTAATACTCTGATGTGGCTTTGCATTAAACTTCATTCATTAACTTCAGCATCATTTATCCCCTCTTAATACTCTGATGTGGCTTTGCATTAACTTCATTCATTAACTTCAGCATCACTTATCCCCTTGTTTAAACCAAATGAAAAAAGACCACCCATTGAACTAACTGCTGGATCCACACTAACCATGCAGGGATCCCACCACTTTTGTATACTCAGAAGCTGTTCAAATTTGGGGAGCTGACTGTGATTTCCCAAGGTGCCAAGGTGTCCCATGCTACAGGATTTCTCTCTCTCTCTCTTTCTGGACCCTTTTCTCTACCCTACCTGTTCATCAAGCCGCGTGGTGCGGCAGGAGCAGCCCATGCAATGGCAGCAGCTCGAACCAGCCCATCTATGAACCGCATTGCGGTGCAGGCACAGGAGGGAGGCATCTCTGCACTGGCATGGGCTGTGGGACCTGACCCTGCATGGATCAGAGGGGAGGGAGAACGTGGCCACAGTGCCCCAATGACTCTGTTTGCTCCAGGAAGATTCCTGTGAATGACCATTATTTTCTTCTCCTGGGAGGCAGCAAGTGACTCACCAGATGTGGTGGTTGTGCCTAGACATCTGGAATCCTCCTTGGAGACTCAGAAATAAGTAAACACAAAGCTGAATAAAAGTCAGGGATCCACTTCTTCCATCCTAGGTTTTGGGGCTTTTCCTCCCTTTCCTGATGTTTTGAAAAGACCCTCAATCTTTGATACAGAATTATTTTCTCCTAGCATCCAAAAATTCAGGTTTTGTCACATAATGCTCTAAATGAAGCCACTGGGATAGGGCTCTGCAAAGGAAGAAGTACAGAAGAAACAGTTCAGGCCTCTGATTAACCCTTCATGTGTCACAGAGTGAGAAAAGGCAGTGTGAAAAACATACTAATCCTCCCAGTTTTAATTGATATACTGGGCCTCCACCTTCTCTGGGTATTAAAAACCCAATTCTCGGAGCTAATCAGCATCTGGCCTTTACTTTTCCTGTCTGTGAAAGACTATATTTTCCCCAAAGGGCTGAACTTCCCCCAGTGTGCAACAGGAACTGAATCAGCCCAAAGCAAAGCACTGTTCAGTGCATGACAGGGCAGGGACTAGCAGTATGCTAACAAACCAAAGCAAACCAATAAAAGCAGAAAGCACTCAGTCTTCCTCTTGATCCTTATTTGATCCTCATTCAGAGATTTAGGTTTTAAGGCTTGTAGAACAGGTTAGAATCTCACAAACAGACTCTGTACCTGATGGCTGTGCAACAATGAAAATCAGGTTGCAGTATGGAGGAGTACAACGTGACTGAACAGAGATGTGAGGAATTGCATATAAAAAGTCCAAATAACCCTGACATGACTCAAAACTGAAAGCAGGTGGAGCAGTAGTGATGCCACAATATGACACCCATCTGTGACATTTCACAGGCAGGTGTTGAAGTTACTGTGATTAGTTTAATTGTTTACAGGAATACTGCTTACCTTTTTTTCTTGCAAGTCAGCTTCAAACTGAAATGTGAACTGCTACATCCATACATTTCTAGCATGCCATTAGTGAAGTATTTAAAAATTCAGGATGAAAACAATACCAGACCTGCTACATACAAATTTTATATTTGATTTGTAATGTACAAATATAAATCTGTGGCTATTGTCAATAGAGCTGTTTGAAATATAGCAGACAAGTACAGCTGTGGATGTTGCAGTATGATAGCAGGAAGAGCCTACATGTAAACTTTCCTACTAAAAAAAGCAAACCCTCTCTCTCACATCTAGCAAAAAGCTGTGTGAAGTGCAGTAATCAGCAACGAGGTAATCAGTCTTGGGAACCTAAGACTCTGTAGATTTTGTATTATCTGAACTATCTGACCATCCAGCCATATAACTGCATGTGCTAGATAGTGGAGATAGTAGTTTTTGAGGGTGACCTTGACAGGGGAGGTTTCTGAAACAGCCCATTAACTGTGAGAGAGGTCTCTGGGCAGGACATGGGGCATGCTGTTTTCCAGATCCTATCCTCTGGGCAAAATGAATTTGGGTGTCTCTTGTAAAGCAAGATTGATGTGTGTACTGGCAATGAAATAGGTTGGTGAACAAGATAAGGATTTCAGGATAAAACAGTTTGTTTGTGGGGAAACAGATGTATCCTGCAATCCCCTCTTACTAACACTGTTGGCTCCTCTCAGGGACCTCCTCAGCGTGGAGGTGAGGCAGAGAGCAGTGCTCAGATGCTTGGAGAGTGTCAGACTCACCTGCAAACAATCAGTGAATAGTCTAACAGAAACCTTATACCTGAGCATCTGCTCCTAAACATTGCACTCATTCTGCCTCCCCAGAAACAGTGGTGGTTTCTATGTCTAATTTCCATTTGGGGAAACTGAGGCACGAGGAGTCTGTGGCACCCCAGGCTGACACAGCAACTCTGCATTGAGCTGAGGATGTTATTCAGACCTCCTGACATTCAGTCCCAAGCTTCAGCCAAAACAGAATTTCCCCAGACTTTCTCAGAGACAATCTATGCAGCTGCTCATGCTGAAATGAAGATTGAAACTAGTTCTCTCTTACCTACATACATTACCCCTTCTTTAGTCTTCTCTGCAGCTTCGGTCACTCCCTGCTTGGTCTTTTCTGCAGCAGCCACCACACCTTCTTTAGCAATGGAAAAACCTTTCTTAAAGACATCCATTCTTGTTGCTTGTTAGGGTATTAACTTGAACGATCTGAAGGAGGGACAGCAGCAAAAAGCCCCTCAAGGCTGAGGCTGCAAGATGCAGCCTTACCCTCTGTGGATCCTCTGTTTCTCTGCCAGGCTCTGCCTTTGCTGTTACTCCTCCGCTGGATGAAGGCAGTGTGGCAAACCTCACAGCCTTCCCTGGCTCTTATTGATGAAGTGTGCTGCAGTGTAGCCAATGCCTGTGTACAGCTGATACTGAAATATTAATGATATGGATCTGCTTGGGAAGGTTTAAGAAGGGAGGGGGAGAGGAGGACGATGACAGCAGTAGGTAAGGGACTGTCTGGAAAATTTCCAGACAGAGCTTTTAACATATGCTGCAATGCTCTCACTCAAGGATGCTCTCATGTCAAGAGGGAGACTTTTTATCTGAAGAGCTGAGTTCCTGAAAGGGCATCTTCCTGAGGCTGCAACAGGAGCCAAACACCAGCTCTCCTGGGTTCCCAGAGGGTGGAGAGCTTGTAAAACTAGCAGCGTCTGTAGCAAACAAACAGGGTCAAGGTTTCTTGGTCTGGCAGTTACCAGAACCCACCCTGCATGAAATGGTAACAAGTACATTATTTCTGGCAAAGACTGAGAGAAAAAGAGAATGAACTACAGCTTGGTGCTCAGGTGAGGGGAGCTAGTTCCTGCTTGCCATGTTTGTCAAACCTGAGGGCATTCAGTATATAGGGGTTTGCTCAGGTGTGCACCCTATACCAACAGTTGATATCTGAAAAAGCAAATGCCTGTTGGGGGGAAATCCTTTTCCCTGTTTGTTTCTCTGAGCTGCTGTAGACAGAGCTGCACCCCATCGTCACAGAGTGACACCATCACTCATGTCAGAGGCCTGTGCTGCAGAGAAAACATCCTGCAGACAACTGATTGGGGAAATCCCACAGTTTGCATAGAGGATCCATCCAGCCTCAAGGCCTCGCTAGGAAAAAATAGCAAAACATGATCATTAATGGTTGGATATCCTAATGTGTTTACCGGTACACTCAAGTTAAATTGTTTTCTCAAGTAGACCCCAAGTGGTTCATATCAGCTGCTGCCCCACTGGCAAAATGAAATTCAGTGCTAGCACCCATGAAAGCAATTGCTGGTGCAGCAAGGTGATTTTTAATTTATTATTTTTTTATAGTGCTGTATCTGAAACTGTGGAAACCACAAAGCATCAGCCTCTGAGTCCAATCCAGTTTGGCTGCTTTTCTTCACCAGGAAAAGAGAATATGGAACTTAGAGGCTGAGCTGCATTATGTGAGGGTAGCACACCATAATAACATCATGACGTGCAGTGGTCCCTAAGCCACTGCTGCCACAAGTTATCAGCCTAGAAGTGTCAGATGGGGAATGACTGCACAGAAAAGAAAAACAGCTGAATAAAAAAATGGCCTATCTGTATATACATGCAGACATGTACACAAACATAATTCTTACTGCCAAACTAGGAATAGTTTTAAGATTTTGGCAGTGGTTTTTTAGTCCATACTGAAACTATTGAAAAACTGTTGATCTGGAAAATAACTTTTTTTTTCCCAATCTTTTCCTCACGAATAAGTCTCCTTACTTATAAATGAAGAACAAATTTCCACTTGAATGTAAAGGAGCCAATCTCTGACAGACTAATGAATTTATCATTTATTAATTAAAAAAAGTGCAAGATTCAGAGGAAGGCCAGCACAACATAGCAATTATCAGAGGAGCTCACATTGTTCTAGACTGTTGCAGCAAGGAGTGAAAAAAGGTTTTTTGTGCCATCTTCCAAATTCCCCTTAGGTGGCTGATGCTCATTTCTGCTTCCAGGGTACCATTAAATTGAAGATATCTGTGTCTTACCATGCTGTACAACCAGTGGCTTAACCTAGCTGCTCTTAGAGCCAGGCACAAAACTGCCATTGATTTCATCAGCCACAGGCCAGGAGTCTTGTTTTTAATTATATTTGGCAAAAAACCCGAATTTGCCATCTTTGGGAATTGCTACAAGGCCCATTTACTTTTTCATCAGGTTTTCAAGGACCATTAAAGCAGAACACAGAGCTCACAGGGTTATGGGCTTTACTGGTATTTTCAGGGGAACACCAAGGTTGATAAGGCAGAGCGAGAAGTGTATTTTGACTTCATTAAGCTATTGTTCTGTCATTGTGATTTATACAATTGAAGTCTACATATTTTGCATTGCTATAAAAGGTAACAAATACATGAAATATCAAGCTAACCTGGGATATGAAACATGAATCATCACCAGATTGAATTAGCCAGGACTCCAGTGGGATACTCCTTTCCTGCCTTCTGCTCTCCCGATGACCTCCAGAAAGGGCTCACAAGAGGCGTTTAGATGCCATTGGATCCTTCCCAAGGCAGCAGGCAGTTTGCACAGGCATTGTTTTACCTTGAAACCTTTTTAGGAAAGCTCTGGACTCAAGACAACACTGTAGGTGATTTATATAGGGCAAGTATTCACAACGGCTCCCGAATGTTTGCCCCCTCAAGGCAACTGCAGTACCCTATTTGTACTCTCAGCAGAGGATTCAGTCCTGGTTTTGTTGTCAATCCTGCCTCAGGTAAACCTAACAACAAGTGTTAAGTTAAACAACCTTGGCTTTAAGATTTTGCTAGGGTTTCACCTTTGTGCCTGGTAAGTTTTCCCCTTGTGTCAGATAATATAATCAGCAGCTGAAGATAATGTCCTCCAGTAGGCAATTCAGAGAACCCAAGTTTCTATCTCACCTGGCAGCAACCACTTTCTCTCTGTTATCTGCCTTGTGGCACTGGGGAGAAGCAAGTTAAGCTAGATACTAAGCTTCTTCTTTTTCTGTTTTCTATGGAGTATAATTCATATCACTGTAAACAATTTTTTGTCTCAAAACTATTTAGTTGGTCTGTATAATAGCAAAAGAAAGCCTTGTCTTGACCTGTGCAATGACAAACCATCCAATTGCTGTTTATTTAAAGTCTGAGTTCTGGCTGTTCAGGTTTGGCCATTGGGCCTCTTGCTGCATAACATCATAGTTTCTTGAAGGTCTTTGAAAGGAGTAGTTCCCAATCTCTCACACACCTACACTTCTCTCTGGGTATTGGTGGCTAATATCTGGAAGTCATGCTGTTCAACTCCTGTCAGCAATTCCAGAATATGGGCAAGATAATTCTAACTCAAGTCTACTTATTCCCAGAGCAGAGATGCAAGGGAAAGAAAAGAATGCAAAGCAGAAAATAAGACTTCCTGTCCTCTACTGTCTTTTTCTTTATGTCTGCAGCAGATTAAAACAGGATTTTGCTTAATTTGCATCTCTTCCTTCTTGACGTTTCCCAGTTGCAAGCTGTTCCACACAAAGCCTTAACCTTGTCCTTTAACAATGAATTTTGCTGGAGACTAACAGCTGACAAAGTCATCTTGCTGGATGAAAGGAGTGGGATTTGGTCATAGTCTATTTAAGTATTTAAATGGTGTCTGATGTTGGTTTGAAAGACAGGTAAGGAAAGGAAAGACAGACTGCTTTTGTGGCTGCTAAATATCCTTTGTTCAGGAAGTTTTTTGTATGAAGAATAATATTAACATCAACAGGATCAAACCTTGCTCTATATAAACAGAAATCCTTCCTTTCCACTTATGAAAAATTCAAAATGCAGAAAGAAGAACTGTCTCAGATCATTCATTTTTGTGCCCTAACAAAAACAAGCAGTTGTCTGACATCCTCTTGGCAAACAGTTTAGGACTTGAATCCCTGCATGTACATCTGCATAGTTAATGAGTTAATTTCCTCTGCCAGGGAATGAATAGCCCAGGGAGGAGCCGTTTTTCAGGCACACATGCAGAGCACTGTCACTACAGCAGTGTTTCGTGACTGAGCTCTGCTGTTGAACACCACTGATAGCTTTTGAGCAAACTATTAAAAATATAGGCAACAAAAATCCATCTTCCTCTGATGGACCGAGCAGTGAAGAATTGCTCCCTAGCCCAGCAGCCTCCCTCCCAACACTCCTCTGCCCATGTTCCCCATCCCCAGAGCAGCTGCACACACACAAGCACACAGCCAGCAGCAGGCAAGGAATGAGACAGCATTTTCCAGATCTAAAACCCAGTGCCTGATGAGAAGTTATCCCCTTGCTGTGCAGCTATCAACAAAACTGTCCTACTCATCTTCCCAGACACAAAATCCTTTCAGTTATTCAGTCTGCTTCAGAGATTGGAGCTGGGCTATATGAATCTAAAGCAACATTTATTAAAATGATTCCAGATTTCTTGGCTTTTTAAACATTTTTCCAAGTTTGGTGGGTTTTTTTTTCCTTTTAAATGCACAGATTCATAATATAAGTCCATAATTAAGAGCGTTACAGAATAGACAGCAAAAGACATAAAAAGACACAAAAGAAACAAATAAAATGACCTGAATCTATTCATTGAAAATTAAATTTCTAGGGGCTCTTTCTCCAGAGACCCACTGACTGGAATAGCCAATGCATTTGCTTTCCAAGTACGTACCAGTCATTTATCGTAGAAGCCATTTATCAAACATATTGTTTGGCACAGTTTACTGTGTGGTCACTCACCTCCCAGAGCTGCAGGACTCCAGCTCCAAACAAACAGAAAGGGGCCAAGATGAGATTTTGCATCTTAAGCAGATTATCCAGAGGACAGTGCTGGCATTTGATAACTCGATTATGGAATTGCACACAGGACACTGAATTCTCGTGGTGGGCAACATCAGAGGGGGTTAAGAGCTGTGTTTAATGGAAATGGTTATAATTACCAGGCAAGGCAAGAGCAGTTCTGACAGTTACCAGCAATATCCCAGGGCATACTGATCAATCAGTTGTAACTGGCAATATCAACTCTTGAAGGACTAGTTTGGAGTCTGAAGACTAGTTTGAACATTTTAAGGGAGTACTACCCAGAAATACTTGGGGAAATGTATTTTCATGAATAAGGGCATAAGAAAAAAAAAAGTCACTAATGACTGGACCAAGAGTGGAGGGACAACATCTTTGACTAGCTGAGAACTGCTAGAAACTTCTGAGAAGTATCAGGGCAGCTCCAAACATCTCCACAGCACTATTACTATCACATTGTTAGGGTTTCAAGTATGCTTTTGGAGTAACACTTATTTTCAAGTAATTTCCCATACTATGTTTTAAATTTAATTTATCTCCCCCATTTCTCTCATTCCAGCAGTGGTACCCAGCTTTGTAAGGTACACCAACACTAAACTAAGGCAACTAAAAAGTGACTAGATAGCCATTGATATTAGTTGCTGCCTAGTTGCCTTTCTCATCTAGAAAGGACCTCCTAGAAGAGGTTGACCTAAAAAAGCCATGAGCAAATTGTTACAGCAAATGACCTTGTATGTCTGTTTCCCCTGGTTCCATGCTGAGGCACCAGCTGAAAAAAAAAAAAGGACAAACTTATAGTGTATCTCATTATTAAGCAGGTACACACTTCATGCCTGTTCCTCTACAGATGTAAAAGCAAGAAAATTTACAGCTCAGTCTGTCAACAAATCTAATGTTAGGGACCAACGGTATAACCTCAACATCCCAAGTCAGAATGGCTATTAAGCAAAAACCTTAACTAGTGTTCAGTAAGGAAGATACTTGGAATAATTGAAGCCTTCCATATGTTTATGGCTATGCTATGCCTATCACAAGAAAAGAGCTGTCAGCCCCCAGCACACTTCATATTTTAGCATCTTTCATAACTGCTACCAAAAACTCATGCTGAATTATTAACTTGCAAAAGGCTGAACAATCTGTGCCTGCTGCACTCATAGGGCAGCACCAGGACAAAGGCACAGAGAATGGGTTCTGGCACTTGAAGGAGCAGCAGTAGGATGAGCCAGGAGGATGGCAGAGAAACATTGCCCCACCTCTTGGGTGGTATCACATCCATGAAGAGTAACGATTTAATGGATGAGTTAAGAGTAAGTGGAAAGGTATATATTGAAAGACAAGTCCAAAGGGTTTGGAAGTACATTACAGGTGGAACAACTTCAATATCTGTAGCACAAAATCACTTTTCTGCAAGCCAGGATCTCACGGCAGTTCAGATTATAAGCCTGTTGTTTGTTTTATCTCATGTTTGTTTCAGTTCCTTCCTGATAATGGTCTTATTACGTAAACAAACATAATGCTTAGGTCACATCCAGTTACTTATAAGAGGCACATTTGTATGTGAAACATGGCACATGAAATACCCACACATGGACATGTATTATAGCAGGATGCACACAATTCTGAAATAAAAGCAGCAGGAAGGAACAGAAGGAAGTTGCTAATTTTTTTCCGTCTTCAGTCCAGACTTTGTGATTTCATCTTCCTGGAGAATTAACTGCTACAGCAAGAACAGATTTTGCCCTTAAAATTATCAAAATCTCTCTTTGCCTGGCCCCATGTGCCACTGTCACCATCCTAGTGCTTAATTGCTCTGGCACAGCAGTGCCAGTCAGGGCATTTCTGTGTTTCTAAAGAAACCTAGAGGTTCTTCCATTAAGCATAAAATAGGGTCAGTCAGAAGGAGTGGGGTGCAGATCCAACCAGTGCTAAGGAGATGAAAATTCACAGCCTTTAATAACAAGGCCTTCCAAAATCCTGGAGAGATTTCGTCCTCTATTTTCAGCTGGTATTGGAATGAATCCATAAAAGCTTTACATTTAATGCTCTGCAAGACATTCTGAACTTTGGGCTGCACATCTCATCATTCAAAACAAGAGACGATCTAGCAGTCCTGCACTAGCATTCCCACTTGTTTTGGCAGTGGAGCATCATTTTCTCTCCTGTTATTCTTAAAAATGCCAGAATACATCACCCTGCAAGACAACAAACAAAAGAAATACAGTTTAGGAAAGCAACAAAACTAAAAGCAGCACCATCAAGTAGAGAAAAAAGGCAATAAAAGTACATCCAACCTCCACAGCCTTTCTATTAATTTGTTGTTAGGATGTGGTGATGGAGGTAGCTCTTGACTGCAGCTCTTGCCAAGTGGGGTTTTTGTGTAACACTAAGTAAAAATGCACACATCCACAAAAATAGGCCTGAGATTCAGAACCCAAACAGAAATTCTTAAAAATGCTCAGTTACCCTGACCTCTCTGAAGGACAATTTCATGAAAATCTTCCACTTTGATGGAATCAGAGTGTGATTTACAGAGCTGCTTTGCAAAGGCCACACAAAAATGGATGTCTGTAAACTCTTTTTCACTGTGTATTTCCTCAGAGTCCCTCAATGTCCATAATTTGTTCTACATACCATGAATATTCTGCTATTAAAGCCAAAGTATTTCAGCCTTTAAATTGTATAAAAAAACCTCCATGTGCAGCACTGGAGCAAGCAGGTCTGACATTTTCTGGCATCATAATGAATCTGCTACACCACTCAATATTTTCTTTCCTTTCTTTTCTCTTCCTTTCCTTTAAGCTAACATCCTTTTCCTGTGCCTGAGGGAGAAGGCAGTTGATAAAAGCTGAGTTCCTGTTCACAGATAAGTTTAGAAGGCAGCCGAGCTCAGAAGTTCCTTGAATAAGCTATATCCCTACCACCTTTTTTCCCCTCCTGTCAGAGACGTCTGAGCCCCACACAGGAACCAGGCTCACATTGTTCAATAGCCACGGACGTTTCCACAGTAGCTGGGAGGGTCGAAAGCTCTTTCCGCTCTTTGTTATAATTTTTTTTTTTTTTGCCTTCCTTCTTCCAACTTTCCAGTTAAAGAATATTGCGAGGGCATTTCTGAAGTAATTCAGGCTGAGCTGCAGAGAAAAGAACAAGAGACAGGTGTAACTGGGTGAGAAAAAAACCCAGGATGCTAGTGAAGCTTTTGCTTGTCTGTAATACAATAGGATTGGCAAACCTAGTTGAACACTCAGCCCATCATCGGCATCATGATGGTCCAGTGCACAGCTCAAAGCAACGAATTTATGACACCTCTGCCTACCCTCAGAGGACTCCTCTATCACACAAGGAAGAAGGTTATTGGGAGGCAGAAGGGCTCAAGGAGGATAATCAAGATTACCCTTCAAGTGTGATCTACTCACACCAGGAAGAGAGAGGGGATTTTGAAGCTGTGAGCCCACAGTCCCGAAATGGGTAAGTACCCCAATGTGTCTGTCTTACACGTAATGATAGAGTAATCCTTTCCCATACCTTTATATCCTCTTGATATAGGACCATTTTCAAGAAAAGTTTCTCATTAAAAGGTATTAGATTTTAGGGGTCAATCTCCATCCAAATGGGAGGGGTTTCAATGTTTTAGCTACACAAACAGAAAGCTGAATTACCTGTGGAGGATGAAACCACAGATGGGACCTGTGTATTCTGAGAGAGCAGAATGGAGTTAGGGGTCTGGACACACCTGGTGGATGTGCAGCCTTCCAGTTCTGCTGCAGCACCATAAAACAGAATGCTACTTCTGGCAAAGCAGAACTAGAGGAAGCTGATTTACTGACTTTCTCTTATCACAAACCAGTGCTGATTATTTTTGCTGATCACGGCAACCTTTGCCCATCAGCAGAATGTGCCTGCCTGCAGACTTGGGCCTTGGAAACAGAGCAGGAAAGAGAATGGCAGGATGTTAGCAAAATAAAAAATAGTGAGGAGTAAATATAACAAAGTAAGGAATAATAAATAGGCATGGAAATGACTACACACACCCCTTCCCAGAAGGTTTTCATGCCACTGAAATGCTTCTCGTGGTAATCTGTAGCTGAAGAATAGCCATCCTGAGTGGAAAAGGCATGTACTTCACTACAAACATTCCCAAACCCTATGATTTGTGAAGTTTTACAGGGCATGTAACTAGGTCTCTAAATGTTTAAAATAGATTCAAACCAAGCAGGACAGTGAATGAATCTTTTATAGCCCTGATGGATGGGTATTGCAGAGCCCTGTTCAGGAGAGCTGAAACAGCAGCACACTGAGTGCTGTTCACAGATCAGTGCTTTAGGATGCCCTGGTATTTTTCCCTTTAAATGCTCTTGAGAAAAGGAAAAAAGAGAGCTGGAAAGAGACTATAAAGTTCTGTTCATGTCATGCTTCCCTTTCATGCTAACTAAAGTATGAAATCGTGTTTCTAATCTCTTCTACATGTAAAATTAAGGGCTCCCTTCTTCATGTAACATGGTGAGTGTATTAAAACCCTGCTGTCCTTCATGCTGCAGCTTCCCACAAATCTGTACCCCCACCAATAACCCCAAGTCACTTTCTAAAGCCTGTAAGCATTCACTTTCAGTTTCCCAATGGGTAATGTTCAATAATGATGTGCTGTTATTTAACCAAGTCCTGGTTAATGCATCTCAGATGCTGTCAGAGGAAGGAAACAAAGCCTAAGTGCTACTCTGGGCTTGCAAGTTACACTGTGAGGTGGTAATCATTTCATTGCTGGTTAAAATGTCAAAGGCATTCTGAAAACTCTAAGTACTAAGAAAATTCAGTGGTGTAAAAAGGTGCATTATAGGTCAGCAAGATGCTGTAACATACTGTCCTAATCAGGATTTCTTCCTTTGCTATCCAACTGTTTGGTACCAGCTTGTCTAATTCAGTTCAGCCCCAGCTATGACTCATCCTAATTTCCTCCCAAGGAGAGAAATACTTCCTTCTTATATGGAGATAGTTGCATAATGAGTCAAATCATAACATTCTACCCAATTATAAAGTATGTTGGTGACTACAGGCAATCCAAATCTAGCCTGACAGCAGCTTTAAGGTATTTGTTCTTTTGTAGAGCTATCACATTTACAGTGCACACAAGCCCAGGCAGCTGGTAGGTCTTACGAAAGAAATTAGAAACTTTGAGAGGAATTATGTCAAAAGGTGAGCAGAGAGAGTGCAAATAAGAAGGGACAATGCAGTTCCCCTGGGAAACACACTCCAAATCCTAAAAGTCTTTGCAAGTGGTTGAAGCAAGGTACCTTCAGAGCCTGAAGTCATCAAATGCATATCAGGTGCTGGTGGCTGCTGTACCCTGCTAAGCATAGACAAGATGTTGTCATGAATCTGGTATTTCCTCCCTACAAGTGTGACACATTCCCTAGAAATAAAACCTCAGGAACTGGGTTTGTGTCTCTAAAGGGGAGAGCAAGAAAAGCTTTGGGAGTTAAACAGGAATTAAGAGATATGGGGAGATAAAGACATACCATAAAAATGTGCAAAAAAATGTGCCGAAAGAAGGCCAGGGTGGTGCAGAATAATTTTCTATCAAAATTATGTCTTACTTCTTGGTTTGGTTTAGAAATAAAAATATACCTTCTTTTCAGAACTGGGAAACAAACAAACTAAATTTATGGGAACTTTGTCTCTGGGACAAAGTAACAAAGTTTTGACTCTGATTATTAAAAACAAAAGTTTTTTTCTAATGTCTTATTATTTTCCTTATGTATTAGGGATAGTGGTTGTTATAAAATATTCTTACATTTTTAAAAAATGTATAATGTTATTTTTCTTATTGCAATTACCTGAATAATTGACACCATCAAGACTAATGTATCCAAGGTATTAGTCAGACAGGATCCTCTTGTTTCTGTCTCAACATGTAAGATGAAATGACTCATTAGATCCCAGTCAAATGCTTGGATACGTTATTTTGCTAATTAATTCCTCTCAGAATAACAAGATTATTCATGTAAGAATTTCAAAATATAAAAATCAGTTAGAAGTCACTGGCCTTTAGGTGACTTTTTAAAAAAAGAGGTATGTGTGGATAATAATCCTCTTGTTTCAACTACGCTTTAGATGAAGAACTAGGGGACAATTTAGTATCTCAGCTGTGGCTTGTACCTGAGCGAGGAGGAGAAATGGAGAAAAGTGTTTGCATATGTTTCATACAAATCCAGTGCTATCAAAAGAAGCCAATTTTTCAAAGGAATTCACCTTTTTATTCTGCTTTTCTCCCCAGCAGCTGTGTCTCATTTGAGCCGATTGGTTTGACTTTAGATATTTTATTCTATTGCTAAGGTAAATGAATCCCCATACACCCAAACTGCTGCATACAAGCAGCTAAACTGAGGATTGAAAATCTGCCCAGGACATGACCAGCTATGTGGAAGTTCTAAAACTGATCCAGTAAAAATCAGAGCTTGCATTAGCTTATCACCTACTCTAATTCTTACCACAAGGTGTGACCAATTCAACTGTTGTCTGATCAAGTAATATTGAGAAGAATAATAAATACACCAATGAGACAATGCACCACTACTGTTATCCTGACAACTGCTATGTGGGTGACACTCCCAATAGTTTCTGAACACTCATTGTAAACTGACAAGCCACTTGGGAGATTTTTCCTTCTTTAAAGCTGCTTCCTCCACATACTTGGTAATGACACATGCTTGAGCAAGGCATGATGCTGAGCTGACCTCAGGGGAGCTGATGCTGGAGGAGAGCTGTAAGGATACAGCCATGTGCCCTCCCTTAGGCTGTACAATTCAGCCTGGGGCAGAGAGAACTGGGCACACACATCCCTCTCTGTGCAGCTGAGTGTGGGCTGGGAACGTGGTGACTCAGCCTTTGAAAGGAAAGTTCCCTGGTCCTGGGAAGAGCATGCCATCTTCTCTATCCCCTTGCCATGATCCATGGAAAGGCCTCTACTGTAATTACACTCAGAAGGGCTTGTTTTCTCTCCCTGCAAGCAGATTCTCAAATCAAGCAATGCACTGAAGCACCATTAGTGCTCCTGTCTTTCCTCAGCACTGAGAGGAATCCTTCTGATCCATGTGCCTGCAACACCACGAACAGTCAGGCTCACAACTCAGATTTCATGCACTCAGTGTTCATATTTCATTAAAAAACCTCAAGAGAAATGAAGCATGCAAAAGGTGCAATCCTAGCACGTGCTAGCCCTGACAGCACAGCCCAAAGCTGCCTGTACCCTCAATTGGCCTGACCTGTCTGTCAAGTAACACTGTAAACCAGATTGCTTAAGCATTCCAGGTTAAAAATAATCTGAGGAAAAGCAGAGGTTATTTTTAACCTTCCCCCTCAGTAACCATACTGACAGAGCCAGTTCCCAAATGCATGGCTCAGCCAGTAAGGGAGAAATGGACTGTGGTGATGAAATGGGAAGGAGCAAAGCAACTACAGCTGTTTTCCCCATCTGTGACAATGTCTCACAGAACTTCTCTGTCTTTCCAAAGTGTAATCATTACTAAGAGGCCTCTCTTTTGGATTTGCCCTGCAGCTGGGTAGGTGGTTTGTTTTTCCTTCTTTCTCTTTAATCCACAAACACACACTCAGCCTGTCATCTCTTGGATTTTTCTTACAATATATCTCAAAAAAACTGGAAAAACAAAATGAAAATATCCCCAAACCCCACCATCTGGTCTATAAATAGGAAAGGCAGAATCTTCAGCATAAGTAAGCCCTTAATTGCATTAACATATTTTGAGGTTTGAACACACAATTCTGTGAAGTGGTCCTTGATTAGAAGAGGGTTTCCAGATGTCAACCAGGTATGTTGTTATCTCACTGAAACACACATCTCTTCCTCTCATCTGGCATTGAGAGGTCACAAAGAAGCAAGCCTCATTTTGTGATTACCCAGAATGTCAAAATATAGAACTATCCTCTGAAGTCTAGACAAGCAGAGAAAACCCAAATCATGCTATTCTAAGGAAAGTCAGAACAATGTTCAATCTTAATAGCTTATTATTATTTGCCTGCTTTTACAGGAGGAGTCCATTGATTTAATGAAGACTAGTTTCACACTGATTCATCTATTTCTTCCAAATAAGACAGGGACTTTCATAGCAAGCTTATGGGGCACTGACATTTCCCACCAAAGGGGCATACAACATATGCTTAAAATACAACAGTTAGGATGAAATGCAACTAAATGTGATCTTCAGCCCACAACATCCTGCAAAGTATTGGAACAGCCATTGAGTACACAACAATAGCTTTTGCATTGCCAAGTACATTAAGAGAAGCAATGGTTTCCTACCAAAGTTAGGCACTTGGCTCCTTTTGGGACTTCAGGAAATTCTCCAGTATCAGTTGGTCATTGAGCTGCCCAGCTGCAGGTGGAATAGCTCCCCATTAGCCTGTTTGATGCCAATGACACAATGCATGTGTTACAGGAGTTAGAGCCTTCTGTGCCCAAAGGGTTGATTGATTTCACACCTGATTACTGCAAGTTGCAGCAATTCATTCCTTGAGCAGATAGCAAGGGATCTCTTGTTTCAGCACAGCCACAGGACCACCACCAGCACTACCACCACCTGGATCTAACACCTTCCTGCCTGGGTGGGTCAGTACCCCTTGAATGAGTGACCAGTGGCCAGCCTTGAACAAAACTACACTCAGGTCCAAAACATGATCTGGGCAAACCTTGGTGCACACTGCCTGCACCCTGTGTGTGCCACCTGGGAAGTTTGTCTTCCTGCACATTTTTTACTCACTGGCATCAGCACAGCTGTGCTAGTAGGCTGCTACTGGCTGCAATTCCTGCTTCCAGGCAAGGTCTAACAAAGGAATGATCAGGCTATACTAGGGGTGAACTTGAGTCTACAGGAACCAAAGTATCAAATCCAAATGTAAGCTGCCCTCCAAACAGGCTGGAGAGCTTCTGTAGCAGGGAGGATAATATGAGGTAACAGCTGTGGGTGCTTTGTGAAGTGGAAAAACCTCTTGCATTTATTTCTCTGATGTAGCTTGTACTGTGGTTGGATTTGGCTCAAGCCAAACCTGCTGTCTCTTAAATTCTTGCTCCCAGTGAGGCTCCAGGTTCAGGACTGAATTTGCTCTGAGAGTCTTCTCTGCACTAAGTTTTTAGGACATTCTGCAGGACAAGACTATCCCATCTGATAACAGATTAACTGGCACTAGTGTTGGAATAAAAGTAGCATTCAACCAGCATTACTCAGGGTTCTGGAAGATTTCCAGCACTGTGTGGAAATCCACATGTTTGGAACTACCATTGTCACTCCTAAGCCCAGTTTGTTAAGTTGAACTGCAAATCAGTCAGTCTGTTCTCACCTCAGTAAAAACCAGGGTGATTCAGGAGAGGAGTCACAGGAAGATCCCAGACCCTGCCTAAAGTAGAGACCCATCCTAAGGGAAAGACAGAGAAACATGAGAGTTGCTGCTGATTCTAATATAGGGCTGCTGGTTGCTTGGGAAGAGCTGGAGACTACATTGATGGACCACCAGTCATCACTTGCTGTCTGCTAATTAAAAACCCAGTGGCTCACTGCTTTGGAGAGCCATCACCTTTCCTAACAGCTGAACACCCTCTGCATTCCATAACAAATAAAAAGGTATGTCTGTCTTAATACTGACATGCACAGACTTAGTTTAGATTAATTTATATTTGGTACTTCACCTCTGCTTTTCCTTGTCAATGAGAACTTTACATTGAGGGAAAAACCAGACATGGATTATTCCACAGCTAAAACCTCATTCTTCTATTCCACTTCAACTGGCATAAATCCAGAATTACTCTGTAAAAGTCAATGGAAAATCACTTGCATAAAGTGGAATAACATGGTCCTCTATTTTCATCTTGTAGCACATTTAAGCAGCAATAATTGCTTATCTGGTGCCTTTTGTGCTGCTGGGAAAGTGTTACTGGCCTGAAACATTTCGGGCTCTGTCAGTCTGGTAGACACAGGAATGGCTGGACAGGATTTTTCAAAGTAATTATAGGAACTGGCTTCCATGAGAATAGAAATCTGAGGAAACTGATGTGTGAAGGACAACTCAGTTCTACTCGCACAGCCAATGGAATAACAAAACTTATAAAAAAAACAAACTAACAACATCCTGAGTCCTGAAGCTTTTGTTCAGGCAGAAATTCCACTGATCTAGGAAACATCTAAAATTAGGCATTGCAGTGCCAATCAAGAGAACATGTAATTAATAAAAATAAAATATGCAAGTACCTAGCTGAGCCATGGAGCATTGCTCCCACTCACTGGCATGCTGGAATTGTCAGTGTATGAAGAGAAGAGACTACCCCATATTCTTCTGAGCAGAGTGCTAATGACTGCAGACCAGCCTTTATCTCCTAGGGCTGTGGGGTTTGTTTGTTATGATATAAGGTGGCTGAGCCAAATCCTAGAATCAGAGAAAGAACTGCCTGTATTTTACTATCTTTCAGTAAAAGCAGAAGTATTATCCAACATAAAGAAAAAATAATTTTGAGATCAGTTTTTAGTTTAAAGACTTTAGAGGTTCAAATAAAAAGAGCTTGAGTTGAATCTTATTTAAATATGGAATGCTTTGTCATCAGATATATTTAGCCTCAAACAAAAGAATACACTTGCTTCAAAATAAGGCAAAAGTGGACAGATGCATGTGAAGACTCTATTCAATGAGATTAATTCATAAACAGAATGTAGCCTAGGAGAAAACCACTCACTATAGCAAAGAAAAGTATTCAAATACTTCTTTTCTTGCTCAAAAAAAAAAAAAAAAAAAAAAAAGGAAAAGAAAGAATAAATTTGCTTGGAATGTAAAACAGGGAAAGCCACTGAACAAATGAAACATCTGCAGCCCTGAAGTTGCTAGGGTTCCCTCAAGCATTGCTCTAACTTGCAGCATTGTGATAAACTTTACCACTCGACAGACTGGAGGGAAAGCTCTTCTGCTATCCTCACATGAGCAGCTTCTTTCTGTTCCTCTCTCTCCTTGGCAGCAGAAGCTTGCATCAAAAGGAAACTGTATTAAAGAAAATAAAAGCAGAGGGTGTTAAGTTGGTTATATATTCAGTGAATGAAGTGACATAGTTACAAAGAGGAGGAAAAAATGCAGCGGCAGAACACAAAGCTGCTGTGTTCCAGAAACCAGCTCAAGAAAAAAAGTGCTATTTGTGAAGGAGCAGCTCTTTGAAACTTCATAGCCTGATTGAGAGCCTTTGGTGCCAGCAGAAGTCCTGCTAGCCTCACTGAACTTCAGATCAAGCCTTTCTCAGTCTTTGACATCGTTGCACTTAACATTAAAGAATGACTTGTTTTCTTTCAAGGTTAATACAGCTGAGGACTATTTTTAGTCACAGATAGCAAGTTTCCTTAAAGGAAGCATTTGACAAGATGTGCAAAAAATACTGCAATAAAAGTTTATCTTTGGGCTCAGGTATCTATACTGCAGCTCATTACAGATGGGAAAGATATGCCTTATTTACTTATTTGATGAAAGAATAAATTTTGATAAGCTTTATGGACCTCAAAACCTCTAAAGGTTTTTTTGTGATTAAAACCAAAATGTGGTATTATGTAGCCATTCAGCTCCACAATTAAGCTTTTAAGATCAAGTGAGAGAGAACTAGCGAACAGATAGTAAAGAAAATTGGACATAAAGACATGTGACCAGTATTAAAGGAAGTTTTTTATTGAGAGTGTATCAAATTCCCTTTTTCCCCATGCTATTCATTCTGCATACTGCTAATACCTGTCCAAAGCAGGCATCAAGTCAGGATCAAACACTGATTCAATTTCTGATATAACATAACCCCTTTCCACAAGTGGAAAGCCCACCAGGTACCTCCAACACATTCACACATTTTGAAAAGGAATCCTTGTGTTTTCTATTACGTGTGTGCACATTTATACATGCAGTGCAGTCACACAGTGCCTCGTTCTTGCTCACACATGTTGAGGCACGTGAACATTTGGCTTGGATCTGTATGGCTTACATTCCTCTAGGGACTTGTTTGGGAGCTGCATATAGTGGGGAAAAAAAAAAATCAACCCAAATGATGATTCATAGGGTGTGGATTGTTTTCATTCGGAAAGAACAAACCCTTAAAGCTAAAGAAACCTCTTTTAGAAAGAGGTTTCCACACTGAATGCAGACTCCTGGCTGGATCTGGCAGGCATCGTGTAGGCAGAGCCAGGAATCCTGCACCTAGCAACAATACCAGCAAGCTCTAGCAACAGTGCCTGGGCACCTTTATTCCCCAGGAGAAAAGGAGAGAGGATTTGAAGGGGGGAAAGCCTCCCCCAATGAAGCCTTGCCAAGCACATGAGAGAGGACAGCCCAAAACCAACACAAATGAGTTCTCTGTTTCAGAGTTATTTAACTTACACTGATTACCAAGCAGGATGCAGCCCCACAAAGCCTGGCAGACTTAGGCACACCTTGGAGGCAGATGTCTCCAGAGCATGTGTGCTCATCTGCTGGCTTTTACTGACACAAGCAGAGGGTTTGCCTCTGGGAGAGTAACACTCGAGTTAGGATTTGAGGATTTGTCTTCTGGTTCAGTCCCATACGAAACAAAACTCCCATTGATCACAGGTCCAAAAATTCCCTCAGTCACTTGCAAAGACCTTGAAACGACAGCTCATCAAACAAGTTGTCTTGCCTTGAAATCACAACAAAGCCAGCAGCCTCCTTTCCTAATCAGCTTTCCCAGCATTGCAGGCTTTGCCAGATTCCTGCCCTTGCTTCTAAGAGATGAAGTGTTTGGCTTGCATGAGTGTTTGCTGAAATCTCGATCACATTTTCCTTAAGAAACAGGAGAGCAAGACAGGCTATGTCCCAGCAAGCCTGGTGAACTGTTCCCAGCTAGCCTGGGCTGTCTGCCCTTCCATCCTGACGTTTCTTTGCAGCTTCCTCCCCTTCTCCTGGTTTCTTGGCTGCTGTGGTTGCAGCTTCTGCTTTTGTGTGGGACTTGGTTCCTCATTGTTTCAGCAACTCCCTCAGAGGGGTAAACTTTTTCCATATATGCTGATTGTCGGAGATTTGGTTCCTGTATTCCCATTTAAAAATATACTGCCTGAAGTTCAACTGTTTCCATTATAGTTATTACTCCTCACTTCCTGTCCCTTCTGGTCTTGGATTTTAACCATCAAACTTCAGCCAACAGTACACTACCAAGCCTTGACTTTCAATTCTTGAAAAGGAAGAGGCTCCCCTACACTGGGATTAATAGCTGCCTCTATAATTCTGACTTGGAAAATTAATCAGACTATTAAAACTCACTTGTCCTCGCTGGAAGCATAAAACTAAACCCCTAGAAAACAACCCTCATTTTTCCAGTATTATTTTCCTGTAGGTGATGGGAGAAATTACTTCAAAGCTAGCCTAATTAATAAAATCCAATCACTTACTATCTTATCTTGAAGAAGTAATACTTGGGAAAACATTGATTATTAATGGAGTTGGTGTTGGAATAAAGCAGTCTGCCTCAACCTGATGAGTCAGTCATTAGGCATCTGAAATGGCAACATGCCCAGAAAGGCAATTTGACATTTAAAGTGGCATTAACCTGCAGGTTATCATGGGTTGGAAATTTCTCCTGCTAAATGAAAGGACTGGAAATGGAACTAATGCATCAAAGTTCAGACAATCAACCCATTGGTAACAAGCTCAGATAAGCATCTCAAATCAAAACAAATGACCTGGGAGTGGAGGGAGAAGCTGGGAAGCATTTTCCATTTTCCTCATCATACAGCTGGGAAAAAAAGAGAATAAATAGAAGGCCCTGCTGCATTTTACTCTTCCTTGGCACTGTTACAACCAAATACTTAAAAAGAGCTACTTCAAACTCTTTTCCCATGTCTTTCTTCCACTAGGAACTGGTGTTCCTTCATGCAGTCCAGGCTGGTAACATACATAGAAGCCTGCATGAAGGAAAAGTACATTGTCAACTCCCAACAGCCCTGTCTAAATGGAAACCCAGACTGCCAGAAGATCATGTAAGTATCCTATGTGAAATGACTGAACAAACCAGAACTTTCTCTGAAGTATTTAAATGTTGTTTTCAATAGTTGTTTTTGCACATCTTCTCACGTGTTCAGAAAAATTACAGAGACCATATCTTTTTCAGAATTCTCAGGTCACGATACTGTTCTGCCAATTGACAGGGGCAGCAGAAATAACACAGATACCAATGAAAAGAATAGGCTTATTTTACTATTGGTGTTTTAAGATAATAGAAAAAGGAATAATATATTTACATATAAGGTTAGTTAACAAAGCCCTAATACAAACAGCTCAAACAACGAAGATAATAAGAAAGGTAATGCACCTAAGTGTTGCTACACACAGGAAATAGCAGTGATAAAGACACATCACCAATTGTCCTTATGCTTTATCATCATCCAGACCTGCAGTCGCTGGGGAGCCCCTGGGTGCAGTGAGGATTTGGAAAGTTTTCCTGGCAATTGGGAAGTCCTATGCAGTGTGTGCACTCGTAGCTAAAGCATCCAAAGTCGCTGCAAGAGGCTCCAGCTTTTGTAGGCCAAATTAGCCAGCAATCATCCTCACATCTATGTAGTTATTTGGCTGCAAAAATGCCTTTTTTAGTTGCTAATACAATTCATTTCTGTTTCTCCAAACAACAAAAATAGTTTTGTCATTATTTCTTGTGTAGATTCTAGTAAATTTTTATCTTCCTTGGTACCAGTGATAATTTGGAATACTTGTTCAAAAATAAAACTTTCTCTACAACACATCAGAATCTTCCAGAACTTTAGGATCAGTCCAAACCTGATTGCAAAGGACAATATTATGACAAATATTACAGTTGTGTTTCTGATAGTTACATACATTTGCCATCTGTGACATTTCTCATACTTGTGTCAGACCAGTGCCAGTATATTTGGCAGAACACTAAAGCATGAGGCAGAGCACTGGATCTCTGCTCACTGAAGAGCAGTTTTACTCTGACTGCACGTGAGAATGTGCACACACCTCCTGTTGTAAAGAGTAATCCTAAAAAACAATCTTATGTTGGTGGAAAAAATTTTTGTGGACTGTCTATATGTTTTACTAAGTTGCAGCAAGACAGATTATGACATATTTCTTTGCTGCATTCTGCATTAGTGATGTACAACACACCTGG
>NW_008654190.1:65746-90484 GCF_000695815.1 Acanthisitta chloris | reverse complement strand
CCCAGCTGGTAATCACTCACAATCTAAAGCCCAAACTCTTACTCCCCAGGTACAGGACAGCTCTGAAGCCAGTCTACCAAGTGAAACAGAAGGTTTTGAAGTCTTTGCAGTGGAAATGCTGCCCTGGATTTATTGGCAAGGACTGTGAACAGCGTGGTAAGGAAACCTAGAGAACAAGTGTGAGAATGAATGACTACATGCCAGGCATGGTGGCATGAAATAAGTTTGCCTGCTTGTTTTTCACTTTTTTTAGAATCAATGCCCAGTTTCTTTGGTCTGCTCTGCCCCAAAACACTGATACCTTGAGACAAGGAGTAGCTGCAATTAGTAGTTAAATAGCATTAGCTGCTTATTCTTCTGTTAATAGCACCTTTGTAATCTTTACACACAGAGAGAGACACTCATTTGCCAGCGAGTCCGTGGGATGTACAAGTCTGTCTAGGACTGCCTAATTTCAGGTAGAAATTGGTGACATCAGAAAGCAACACCAGTATGTGAAATGCCCCTAGGGTCAATTAACAAGCTGAAATCATGTGGCTCAGGAAATCACAACACATCCAAGTTCAGGTGAGGAAGGCAGTGTTCACTCTCCAGTCTGCAGCCCTGGGCAGCATCAAAAGCAGCATGGCCAGCAGGCTGGGGGAGGTGATTCTGCCCCTCTACTCTGTTCTTGTGAGACCCCACCTGGAGTCCTGTGCCCAGCTCTGGGACCCCCAAAATAAGGACATGGACCTGTTGGAGTGAGTCCAAAGGAGGCCATAAAGATGATCTGTGGGCTGGAGCACCTTTCCTACTAAGACAGGCTGAAAGAGTTGGGGTTGCTCAGCCTGGGGAAGACAAGACTCCAGGGAGAACTTAGAGCACCTTCCAGGAACTAAAGGAGCTACATGAAAAAAGGAGAGAGACTATTCACAAGGACATGTAGTGGCAGGACAAGGGGAAATGGCTTTAAACTGACAGAGGGCAGGTTTGCTTTAGATACTAGGAAGAAATTCTTTACTGTTAGGGTGACGAGGCACTGGAACAGGTTGCCCAGAGAAGCTGTTGATGCCCATCCATGGAAGTGTTCCAGGCCAGGCTGGATGAGGCTTGGAGCAATCTGGGCTAGTGGGTGGTTCCCTTCCCATGGCAGGGAGGTGGAACTAGATAATCTTTTAGGTCCCTTTCAACCCAGACCATTGTATTATTCTAAGATCTGTGCAGCTGCTAAATAAAAGAGAGGGGAGACAGTGTGGTTTAAAAACTGAATGGTGGCTTGAAAGTAGTATTGGCAGAATTTAGCAAATAATACCCAAAATGCAGAATTTAAATGGATTTAAGAATTTAAATGGAATTAAGGGAATTTACATGGATACAAGTTAATTCCCCCCAACAATTAAGGCAGCCATAACGAAATAGACACGTGTAAAAATTTTCACACAGTCTGTGTCTAACTCACCTACGGATGCAACAGAGAAAAATCTCTGTAGGTTTCGCTTTTCTTCGCAGATAGCTGTTCTTCATAGATTTATCTCTAGCTGGTGCCCCAGTCTGACCTCCACTGACAATGTTAGAAAGACATTCCCAAGCACAGTGCTTCTCAGTTTAATTTCTTCTTTGTTACACTCATTGACCAAAACCAGCTCCTCATCCTTATTTCCCCATTTGTACAGCATCATTCACTGTTGGTGCCACCAGAATGTTCAGGTAACTGTGGAACAAGGAAGAAAAATTTGCAAGTCTTTAGATGAGACCCCCAGAAAAGAAGAAAAAAAACCCCAAAAGCATCTATTTGCAATAGATTTATTTCTTAGGAGCAATAACTGGTCATGAGTTCAACCCCCCACCATTACCACGTATGCAACGTGTGTGCCCGTGACGTATCGCAAGGAGAGTAAATTATCCAGACAAGATATTCTTCCCTGTCTCTGCATTGGTTACACTACACATGAAATTCCCCTGTGTTGCTTTGCTAACTGTAGTAGTTTCTGCATCTAAAACATTTTCACAGCTGTATTGCATCTCAATTGCAGATCCTAATTTTGTTCTGGTGCCAGGAACTGAAACTGAAGGACGAGAAGAAGAGTTCTCAAACCACAGTATGTGCTTGAAGCTACTTTGCTTGCCATCCTTTTACCTCTCAGTCATTAAAAAAAAAATTATTATATTTTAGCTGCAATTGTAACATGATAAGCTATGGACAATCTCTGCAGTGACAGAATTATTTGAGAAAGCTTTGACGTGATCCATTTATTGGCATAAATCATATTTTCTTACAATACCACATAAATGCTCTAGACATAGCATCCAAAAGTTTCAAAGCTGTCTGGTGGTCATCAGCAAAACCTGTGGAGCACAGCAGCTGGTACAGAGCACTACACCTTTCAGTGGCATGGATGTTAGCCCCTTGCTCTGTGGGTTCACAGGAAAGCACACCCTGCTCACCAGTCTACCAGAAAAACAACACTCAAAATGCTATTTTTGAGCAACTCCCCAGTACCTTTGAGATTACTGTTATGAGGTACTGTAAACTTGTATCTCAGGCACTCTATCCTACCAAGATAAGTACACAAGAAGGACCTTCCCTTACCCCCAGATAAGCCTTGCAGTGCTGTTACGTATCTTTTAGCAATCAGCTCCAGGGTAGTATTGTGGCCCTGAGTTTCATTTGCATTAAGCTCTCAGCACTGAATGAATCAGCAGATTTGCACACTTAATTCTATAAAGCACGAGATTTAAAAGTCGAAGGTAACTCTGGAGGGTAAGAGGCCCCTAGGATGGCACAATGGGATATACCAGTCTCTGCAGCTCTCAGACTACACTTTGAAATCTACAGCTCAGAGTCACAGATATTGACCCAGTATAGCACCAGTTAAAGGGCCCCTCCATGAGTCAGCTCTGACACTTACACACTGTGCTTTTGTTTCCTTAGTGGAGTGCCTCAACTGTTCTTTCATCATCTTTTATTCTTGATTGTTAACCTTGCTATCCTTTAAGTCACTGGCTTGAAAAGAGTTATTATTCCAAAACATTCTTATGGCATGGGGAGATTTTTAATGAAGACTATTTTAATGCCATCATGGCTGTTGTGGCTGAAGTAGTCTTCTAATATTTAAAGATACTAGGTTTTCTTCACTGTTGAAAAATCCTTTGCAAAGAAACTGCAAGTTAAGGTTCCATAAATCAACAGAGCCCCTAAATGTCAGTGCAAAATTCTCAGAGCAAAGGGTAGACAGGTGTTCTCAGAGGTCTTGTATGAATACCTGTCACCTGGTCGCTGCACTCTGTTGCATGACTTTGTTTTTTTAATCTTGTGACTAGTGTCAACATCAGTGGATTCGAGAGAAATGTTGGAAGTCATTCAAAATCATGAGGCTTTACTGGATGATCTGCAAAGTGATATTCATCAAGCAGTCAGCAACTTAGGTGACTTACAGAGACTATTTGAAAACAACGGTACAAGCATGGTGTTAGAAGGGAACCAGAGCAATTCAGGTGAGAGGTCTGATGCAGAACTATCAGCCTGCAATAGGCCCTGTGAAACCACATAGATTAGAAAGAAAATATGAAAGCAAAAATACACTGATATTCCTTGGTCTGCTGGTTGCTTCTAAAGAGATAAAAAAATGGGTGCAATCCCAATGCAAATGAATGAACCAAAGAGTAACTTGAAATGTGAAATGAGATGAAAGGCAGATTTCAGAATATGCCTTAACCACAGAATAAAGAGGTTGCTTATACCTAAATTTTGTTAAGCTTATGATTCTGCTACTATGGCTTCCTTTCTTCTATGAGGATGCAGAGTTTATGTTTGATTTTTGTTCTTTTTTTCATACTCATGGTATATACTCTGATGTGCAGGATATCTGACTGGTATGTGTGAAAAAAATGAAATATTTGATCCATTTCTGGAACAAATTCCTGACATATATAGGAGTGGGGAAAAACAAGAGCTGCCCAATATGTCCTGACATATATAGGAGTGGGGAAAAAAAGAGCTGCCCAATACAACCTACTATTGTGAGCCACTGGTTTGCTGAAACATTTTCTAATGGTACAGACTACTGTACTCAGTGAGCTTCAAGGCACTCACATTTGAACTTTAAAAGTTGGAAATCAAGCCTTAGGATAATTTCCACCTAGTACAGATACAGATTTTTCATTATTTGTTCCTGATCTGGAATATTGAGCTGTTAAGATGCTGTGCAACTTTGTGAAGTAGAAAGAATCAGAAAAAAGAACAACATCATGACATAGTCAAAAAAGCAAAATGCCACCAGCTAAGAACTGTTGTGAAAATGGGCAGTTACAGCCACTTGCAAAACTGCCTGTCTAGGGATTTCAAAAAGCATGATTGTAAAGACTTAAATGGGGAAGTCAATATACATCAAAGTTATCAACTGCAGACTCAAAGACACTATGTGCTTTACAGTAACCTTGAGTTAAAACAAGGCTACTCTTGCAATTGTCAAACTTTATCATGTGGTCAGATTCTGGGGAGTAAGACAGCAGTTACTATAGAAAAATGCATACTTGAGGTGCCCTGGCCTGATTAAGATCTGTTCCAAAAGCAAAACAGTTACTATAGAAAAATGCATACTTGAGATGCCCTGGCCTGATTAAGATCTGTACCAAAAGCAAAATTTAAATTTAATTAATTTTTTTTCAACTGTGTTAACAGATCTACAGGAAAGGCTTCTGCAGCAAGTTTTGTTTCCCACTGTGGAGAATTTTCTAAAGAAACATTTTAACCCCATGTGGGCAAGCTTCAACAGAAGCTTACAGAACCTCTCCAACATAGTAAGAAACCTCTCCCATGACGTGGAAGCCAACAAGAAAAACATAGAAAGATTCCAGGAGAGCACCGTGCCCAAGAAGGAATTCCAGGAGCTGGGAACTAAATTTGAATCAAAAGTCCAAGAAAATGTTGTGAAAGTTGATCAGGTGAAAAGAGATATAGAGAACCAGTTGCACATGCAGCAGGCTAGTGTTCACTACAATCTCAGCATGATCAAGGCAGATACAGACACAAAGTTCAAGAAGTTTCATAAGATCCAGCAGTCCCAATTCTTAGCTTTGAACAACAGCATTGCTAACATGAAACAAGAACAAAACAATCTGGAAAATCAACTGGAGACTTTGAAAAACAGTTTATCAGAACTCTCTTCACATAATGGTCCCAAAGACGAAAATAGCCAGTTAAGCATCAGACAAATAAATGACATTTTGTCAGGGCATGGAAAGCAGCTTAAAGAACTTCACATGGAGTCAGACGTGGCCTTTCAGAATATTGTAGTTTTAGAGAGGTGGTTTAAGGAGTTAAAGAAAAATATCTCAAAGTATAGACCAGAAGATGTTACAACAACTTTAATGGAGAAATCACTGATTATGGAAGAAAACAATGCAGCAATGGAAAGGCAGATATCAGAGCTCAACTACACTCTCTCAAACCTTCGGGAAAACTACTCAGACCTGTTGAGGTACATGGAGGAATGTAATTGCCAGAGAATATCTTCTGACACTGATATACTGGAGGAAGATTTAAAGAATATCACTTATTCCCTTGAAGATACCCAGTCAAAGGATATGAAGCACTTAGAGTCAGTTTTCAGAGATCTCTTGAGGAATGAAATTGAAGAGCTCTCCTCAGCTCTTCCATCTATCCATCAGTCTCTGAATCTCCGTCAAGAAGAAAACAGACAGCTTCAGTCACAAGTTAAGGCTTTTTCACAGGACATAGACTTCTTGAAGAAGAAAGATGAAGAAATTCATCGACACATCAAGTATCTCAACAGTTCTTTCATCTCTCTTTTGGAAGATGCCATGCGGCATGAAACAGCACTGGAGGCTCTACTGGGAGAAGAATTAATGAATGTCCTCTTTGAAGGTGATTCTAGTATCCTAATATCATCAGTATTTCAGCTGCAAGAATCTCTCAGACATACCTCAGATAAACTCCAAGAGCAAAATGTGACCTTAGAATCTCTTATAAGGAGATTTCATCTCTTGGAGAGAGGTCAACAGAATAATCACGATGTTCGTACATCTCCTAAGCACCCCAAAGAAGAAATACAAACATCCTCCACTCCAGATGAAGTCAGTAGTCAACGCAGCATCATAGAACACATGGAACCTAACTATGAGGCTGCCAGAGATGACTCCCTGGATAGTTCAGCTTACAATGATATCATGACCCTGAAGAATGATATCAAGCACCTGAGCCTGGAAATCAAGAGGCATGAATCCAGAAGTGATGTGAGTCTCTGCTGCAATCATACAATAGCAAATGTAATTGAGCCACTCAACACTTCTGTGGGAATTCTCTCTGCAGATTTAGCAACCATCAAGCAGAATCTGAAGGAACATCTGCTGATTTTCAAAAAGCTATTTGGAAGTAATGAAGAATTAGTTGCCTCAAATATAAGTCTGGATGTTACAAAAATTCAGTCGATGATGACCAGAAAAGTGAGAAGGCAACAGAAAGGTCAAGACAAGCAAAGAGACAAGAAAAGGCCTGAGAAGCACAGAGAACATATGCAAATGATAAGTGGAAGAAATGCAGTGCAGACAGGACTTTTGGAAAAAGGTGCGTTCTTTTCTTTTGCTTGACCACGTGCAGATCCCCAGGTTCTTTCTGGGCCCTGCCACAGGTTTCACACACACAGCAGATGAGTTACAAGACCTGTCAGATGTATTTTGGGATGCTGGAGGGAGAAATTCTGACATTACTTCCATCCTCCCCCTCCATCCCAAAAAAGGCAGTTTGAGTGAGAACCAAGTTGATGCATTTTGCTCGAGGCCAATAAAATTACACCTATCACAGCTGCTGGGAAATTGGTCTCAATCTAATTCAACTTCAGATGTTTAGAAGACAAATTTTGTTTGCAGATGCCCATGTTAATGCAGTGGGAGTTTTCTCTTGGAAGATGATGTGGAGTGCTAGGCTTTCTGACTGACCTTGCTTCTTTTTCCTCTGTTATTTGTATCCAGAAGGGATATACTCAAAGCATCAAACCCTTCCCCAGGCAGACAAATACATTAAATGAACAGCTATAATTTGCACAAGTGCAATCAGGAGGACTGACCAGAAAGCACACACTCTCTCTTACAACTAAGCTTCAGAGATAAGTTTTCAGCACATACTTCACTGTGACCAGCCAGTTCCCTTTCAGTGTAAACATGTGGCCATAAGCAGCTGGTAATTACAACCACCACAGTTTTAGTATTGGCTTTTATGATTGCAGCCCTTATTATGGACATATAACATAGAGCAAAAATCAGACCCTTTAGCAAAACTGTAGTTAAGACTAAGCAGAGAACATGTTTTTAACTAATTTATCTTTAGAACAGCAAAAATGTGCTACTTTTTCTTTTTTTTTTCTCCTGGGTGGTCTCAACCTTATACCTTTCCAAGAGTAGTGGTTCAGGTATTTCCAGGGAACCATTTCATCCCAGGCACATACCCATTTCAGGTGTTCAGCTCTGCATAAGAAGCATACAGAAATCAGGCCTGACAGGGCTTCACCTTATGTCCCATCCTGATGGTCCTGGGGAAAGAAGAGCACTCATCGCTAAAACTGTTTCTCTTTCTTTTTCAGACTCATTGGTGGCATTCCATGTGGGAGTCTCAGAAGGAAAGCATAAAGACAAAACTGTGAGGTTTAATGAAACTTACCTCAATTATGGAAACAGCTATTTCCCTGAGCATGGCCACTTTAAAGCACCACACAAAGGTGTCTACCTGTTTGTCATCTCCGTGGAGTTTAGTTCAGGACCAGCACTGGGACAACTCTCCTTTAGCCGTGGGTACAAAAGAACTCTCTCGAGTAGTCAGAGGAAAACACCAAATGGAAACACCATGACTACTTTTGCTCTGGCAGAAATGGAGAAGGGGGAGACAGTATGCTTTGAATTGCTGCAGGGTTCTGTAGTGAAACGAAGTCCACCTGGGACAACTATGGGTGGATTCCTAATATCTAAAACTTGAATAGAGACATTTGTGTTTTATTGATCTCTTTCCATAGATGCAATGGATCCATTCACTATTGCTTCATCTGTGATGTATTCAGTCCTACTGCATGTGTTTAAACATAGCACTACCCTAGATTTGTCTTCATGCTTCTTTTCTGGAAGTGTTTGGCTTTTGATCAGTTGCTTATGAGCAGCAATGAGATTTTCTTTCAAGTGAAAAGCTAATCGTTTGGACTCCAAACGTATCAGCACACAAATTCCCAAATCTTTCCACTGTGAGAATTGCACCTACATGTTTTGTGGAACTTTCTTAATTTGTAACACATATAATTTCTCCTTTCCCTTGGTAAAAAAAGTACCCTCCCAGGGCAAATACCCCCAGCACTGGAAAGGAAAAGATTTTAGAAAGGACTGCATATAGCAAATCCCATATCATGTGAATGGCACCTTAAAACTCAGAAATCCATATCATGTGAATGGCACCTTAAAACCCATAAACAAGGCAATTTTACCTTTTAGTCCTCTGTGGTCACAGATTATCTTGGAAACATCTGCAACTCATTCCAATGGTTCAGTCTGTGCACAACAGGAACACTGGAAGAGATCAGTCAAATCCAGTAGATTCACTCTACACTAGTACTTGCATGCAAGGATCTTGTAAATGGCTCAGTCTTTGTTTCTGGGCCTGTGTTACATTTAAACTGCATTGCAAAAAATGAATAATCATGTAATTTTGTTATGATGAATTACATCTACATTTACGCATTAGGAAAATGACACCAATATTTTAAAATATTGGTGAAAATGTAGTTTATTTTTAAAGTTAATCCTAAAGAACATAGTGAATTCAGCCCAGAGTTCAGCATTTAGTAAGTGTTTTAAAATCAAGCAAGCAAAACTAACAGCAAAAAGGCAAACTCATTGGTCTCCTATCATTGCCAAATATAAATTCAGAATTAGAGCAAACCAAAGAGTAGAATTTTTGAACTGTGCAGGGTTTTTTTTTTTTAATTTTCAAAAATCTCAAGATGGCCATGTCTAGTCATGCCCTAAACTTGTCTTCTGTCAAATAAAAACCTCTTAAAGACTTTCACTTTAAAGAAGTCAAATTGTGGGTTGTGGGGTTTTTTTTTGTCAACCCCAATACCTTACAAAACAATATCAAAATGATTGCATTTGCCAAAATGAAATGCACTTTGAAATTCCCAATATTTTTGATGAAGAGGTAAATTCTTATTTTTTAATTTATGCCCTTTTAAGGTAGTGATTTCTAACAGAAATCTACCCTGCTGTTAAGCAGTTTTCTCCCCACCTACTTGTGTTCTAAGCAATGCTAAACTACAGAATTATTAAAAAACCTTCCAACATCAGTACCAACACACATTGCACTTCAGGTAAAGTTTGACAAGCAGACAATGTGTCTTTTGAAATAAAGCTACAAAGTAGCTTCAGCAACTGACTCTCTGAGAAGATTGCTACTCCTCATCCTGAAAAATCCAACAAAGCAAATGACTCAAAATTCTCCCCTCTACTCCTAACCAAGGCTGATTTCCACACAAGATTAACAGTCGAAGTGTCTCCATTTATCTAGCATGGAGCCACATCTCACACTGCTCTGTGGCAGGCAGCAGTGTCTGCAAGCTCAGTGTCATCTTCCATCCCACAGATTGCTCAAATAGCTGAGGGAAGGAAGAGAAGAAAAAAAATCAATGAGGTGAAACGTCAAACATGAAGAAAAGCATCAAATTGTAAGACTGGGATCTTTCAGTACAAAGCTGCTACACCGGGGTGACTGAGATGCTTTTTCTTTTTTTTACCAGTGGTACTCCAATTACAGGCTCTTGTGGTGGCAGATCCTGTGCAGAGCCAGGCCAACCACACTGCTTAGGTCAGGGTAGCTCAAAGAACACCCCACCTTCAGTGCACACCAATTCTGCAGCTACCAACTACATGCCACAATTAAACACAGATGGGGGAACTTTAAAACACTTTGTTTTTAAAGCTTTGACAGAAAGCTCCAACTGGAATGAAAACCACACAGCTACTTGGAAAAAGACACAGTAGGTAATAGACAGGATGGCAGTTCATCCAGACAGGACTTCCAAAGGTTTGGTGCCCTTGTGCTTAACAGAGTTTACTTTTGCTGAAGAATATGCCAGGTGAGTTCAGAGATCAATGAATCTAGAGTGAATAAAATGTTAATATAAAGATATTTTCATATTTGTAGTCTTCAAATATGTGCTTAAGTATGTTACCTGCATATACAAAGTTGTCTTTACTGGAAGTCTCATTTTTAGACCACAAAGCAAGAAAGGAATGAAAGACAATGCACCAGCTTTTTCAAAAACTTCCATCTGAACCAGCTCCCTTGGGTTGTTGTGGGGCTGGCTGACATCACCATGAGCTGCATTTCTAGGCAACTGACTCAAGGAAACCAATTTAATGAAGCTAATTTAAAACACAGCCCTTGACTGGCTCACTGGATTAAGAACAGGGGAATTTCCAAACACAAAAACCAATCTGAAGCTGACCACAGGCATCAGGAAGAGAGTTACCTCCTCGAGCAGACAAGTTGATTCAGGATCTCTCATAGCAGATCAACTAGACTAACATGCCTGATGGCCAAGCACCAACAGGCACAAAAATATGTATGCTCACTCCAAGATAAAGATATTGTCAGTCGTAGATTCATATTTAAAAATGAAAACTTCCAATTTCTCTTCGTAATTCCCACAAATCTGTCAGAAAACATTGCCAATACTTCATGTTTCTGGATTTCCAGATCAAACCACTAAGCTTTATAAAAAGATGTGCATTTAATGCCTTCACAGAATTCTTTTCCTACTGAAGCTTTTGCTGCTTTATGAATGTCAGTATCTTATAGTACTTTGTATCTTTAAAGTCTCCTAGTATTTTTTCTTTTCCAGTATTAAGATGATCTCCTTAATTTACTCAAAGTCCAAGTACTCACTGTTTCATATATAAACAATTTTCCTTTCTACTGATTCAGCAATGCCTGCATTCTGCAGTCAGACTCAACTGAACTCATTCAGATGCACCAAGTGAAGTCCATGGTCACCCCTCATGCAGCAGACTCAGGAGGTGGTCAGCTCACAGTGGTGATCCTCTCGCAGCTCAGAGTCACAGCTGATCCTGACTTACTGCACTAACACCTGTGAGAAAGACTGAAATGGTGTTTTGGGGAGATGTGAAGATAAAGCTGCAGAAGGGATTAATGAAATTCAGGGAATTAAAACCTGATCCTTTGTTAAATTAGTGATACTTCTCCAATTTATTTCAAAGCTCGTGATTCAACTCACTAACTACTCAGTATGCTTCTCAGCCTGCACACAAAAGATACATGGGGGATGTCTAGACATGTTACTGGATAGAGCTGTTTCAGTTCTTAGGGACTGATGCAAGTTCATCAGTAACAAATTTTTATAGAGAGGTCAAAACCAACCACACATAAAGGATAACATGTTGATATTTATTACCAGCAGGCAGTAGGACTTATTATCAGAACTTCCCAATGTTTGCCAAAGGCTCTTCCTGTCTTTAGGACACACCACCACCCTGTGGTCATGTCACAAAACAACACTGGGGAGGACAAACTGCTCATTCCAACAAAGACTGGCGCAGTTATCCACAGTCTTTTCTTTATGTCCTCCTGTAACGGTTTATAAAATCCCAGCCATGACCAGTGTAATCAGTGAAGATATTCCACAAACTACATAACAGCCACAACCACAGGAAAAAGGTTCACTTTGCCAAGATATTAGTCATAAGGAGACCAAATATTTGTGCAGTCTAATTTCCTGGTATTATGTATTTAGAAAAAAAAAAAAAGATTTGTAACAACAGTCTAGTCTTTCACTGTACTTCCCAGAACTCTATTGCAAGAATTTAACACTTGATTGTACAGGGGAAACAAGTAAAGGTTTCTAATTATCTTTATAATATACTGATAGCAGATCATACGATGTTCAGATACTGAAACTTTCTAGCTACTGTAAAAATTATTTTTTAAAATCTAACATTATTTCTGACTTAAAGGCAAAAAGAGAACAGAAACTGATCTTACTTATTTCTCCTTGCAAACTAAGTGAACTCTAGAGAGAGTAGAAGCCAATACATTTCTACAGTGAGAAAACAAATTCTGACTCTTTATAGAATTGTGTACTCAGAGATGAAAGATCCCCTTGACTGGTCTTCACTTGCTGGAATCATAAAGACCAGAGTAAACTCAGCAGGTTATACAGAGGCACCTGCATAATTCTGCAACCAACATTATGTAAGTCCATTAAGCTCAAATATCTTAGTTTGGATATTACTACACAAAAAGAATGTTGTACACAGAGGGAACAACAAGCAAAAACAACCCTCCCCATCCCTTCATTTTGTCTCTTTTTACTTGATGAGGCAAATTTATATGAATAAAACCAACATGTAATGAACTTGCATATGTTCAAATAAAAGTATTATTCAATTTTGACTTGCTTCTGGCCTTGCTGTAAGACAGGAATAAAAATCAGAAGAAACACTGGTTTTACTGTTGTGCCCAGATTTAGTCCAAGGAATACAGAGCCCAAACATATGGAGCACCAAATAATTCTGAACACCATTGAACAACAGAAGTGATCAGTAACCACTTATTCAAAGACTGTGGGGAAAAAAACACCATAAACAAAGTATTAAAAAGTAGGGATTTAGTTACAGTATTATGATTTCCAAGTCATTACATTTTAAAGCAAAATCTTATAGTAACAAAACACATTACTAATGTGTACTAAAATAAGGTTATTTACTTAAAAATGATACATTGGACATAATCTGTGTACAGAACAAGCAATTCATGGTAAACTCAATAAGGCACCTTCTAAAGCAGATGCTGTACAAAATACATTAGTGTGTTACAGTTTTAAAGTAGTATTCTACACTTCTGGCATATAACACACAAGAGTGTGACCATTTGTCTTGTTCCACTCTTCTTTCATATTTTATTTACATCTTCTCTAGGTTAACTACAATGTTATTTATTCTTCTTGTATACAATATAGTACATTTCCTTTTGGGCATGTCATGTCAGAGCACGGATGTCACTACCTGATGTGAGCTTCTAGGGTTGCATTCAATGGTCAAATAGTACAAAGCAACAACTACATGAGATTTGTCAAAAAATCAGAAGCAATGTGCACTCCACCTCTGCTGTACAACCAAGGCTAATACACCATGGTTCCATAAAGCACTGCATCCAGCAACACTGCCAGCTGGTTTTAGGTATCACCCCTACTTGGAATAAAGATTGTGGGCACAAGATAAAGACTTTTGACTCAGAGGCACTGTCAGGAGAATGAGGAAGGGCTAAATCATTCAAATATTTCACAGAAGATGAGCGTGTAGCTTCCCTTTAAAAATCTCTGCAATAGAGAAAGAATGCTTTTTTAACTTAATATCTCTGCTTTTCAAACATTTTAGACCACTAAAATACAGTCTGTGAAGATAAGAGTAGCTGAGATGTATCCAAATTGTTTGTTTTATAAACACATTCAAATGGTCATTTAGATCAAGATCTAAAATTTGATTCTAGACTACTATGGAGGTAACTTACAGTATTAATTTTACATTTTACTGAAGACCTCAAAATAAGATTAAGAAAATATTGAGGAAAAGTGATGGATATTGGGAAATCTGTTTGTTGAGGGAAAATTACATTAAGTTAAACTCAGAATAAACTCCAAATGTAAGCCTACATTTTTCTGCAAGAATATGATGTTTCTTGGGGAATGTACAAGGGAACCAAGAACATAAAAACCTTCCTTTCAGTTGCTACAATACTAAGAATTATATAAGAGACTCAAAGAATTTTCCATCTAACTGAAATCACATGGAGCAGCTTAAATAAACACCAAAAAAATCCCTCCATATGAGTGTTTAAGAATTTCCAAGGCACAATCTTGATACTCCCCAAGATATTTTCCACACACTTGATTTTTGTATTTAAAAAAACCAAAAGGACTGAAAACGCATTTGAGGATATATTTTTGGATTTGAAGACGAATCACAGTCCAATAGAAGATTCCCATTCCCCTCTCCCTGACCTTAAAGGCTTCTGAACTCTACAATGTTGCATAAAGCAACAACTTAGCCCTAGAGTTGGCACTAATTAGGCTTAATTATGCAAAGTAACGGGCTAGCTTTGATCACATTTTTTTTCCCCAAATAAAATAAATATATCAGTGTAGACATACTTAGGCTCCAAACAGTGAATGGCTTTGCACAGAATGTAGATATGCAACTCAAGTGCTTTATGCAACCACATCCTTTAGTGTTAGCATTTTGTTGAGTATCAGGGAGCCATGGAAGCTCCAGTTCAGGACAACAAAAACTACATATGCACCATACATTTGAGTTTGAACCTAGTAACTGAAGTGCTGAAGAATTAAGTTTAAGGCAAGAAGATTTCTTTTCTTTCAAAAAAATCGTCTTTGCAGCAGTTAAAGTACATGTGTTAATCAATTTAGGCCCTAAGATGTCTAACCAAAGAGCACCTTGTAAATGCCAAAACAATGGAAAAAGAAAATAAGTGAAAGATAACAAATTACTGAAATTCACACTTCCAGCAGGAGCTTCCCGAAGGCTTGGGAAAAATGGACTAAAAGAATTCACAAAACAAGTTTACAGCTAATAATGATGTACCTTCAAAGAAGTAACACAACATTCTAAATAGGAAGGGGTAAATTTGGACAGACCTCCATGCGCCAAAAGCTTAAGCTTGCAGGGTACCTACATCAACATTTTTCCTTCTTATTGATAAAATTTCTAGCGAAGGAAGAAAAAAAGCTTATCCCTTACTTCTTTTGGCTTATACCAAACATTTTCCAACTACCTGTGCAAAAATTATGCGCAAAGACATGGTTAACAATTTCAAAATCATCATGTATTTCTTGGCAATGGACGGAGAAATTTTTTTTTAAAGCCCTTTATCATGAGGATTGTGGCACAATATCATATATCTCTTGCTGTTGTCAAATAAGTTATAACCATAGTTGACACATCTATGAACTTCTCAGCCAGAATACATATTAATACTTAAAGGCATTACTAAACAAAAGTAATGACTTTATTAAAAAAAAAAGTCCCTCAAAATAGCTAATTTTCTATAAAATATGTAGAACTGTTAAATAAAGTCTGTACATCACAATAGAAAATAAAAATACTGCAATCTTTTGCCTGACCATTTACATTATGGGAACTACATGATTAAAACAAAAGTAACATGCTAGAAGTTTGTAATTGTTCACAAATCACCTTAGTTCTGCATTACATTGTCTTCTATCCCTTGTATTGTTAAGGGAAATTTAAACACATCAAAACAATCTCCATGTACCTATTTTAAGACAACAAAAAAATCTGGCATAAATCAATCTGAAGTTTTAACATTTTTTCATCAATTTTAGTATTATTCCTAACTTTTTTCTTCAAATCTTGACTATGGCATGTGTGTGTGTGCATGTATCTAATCGTACACATGTATCTAGGACTTGGTGCTTGTTGGTTCTGGGTTTGTTTTTTTTTTACTAAAGCACAAAACACACTGTATAAATAACTTCCCTTTTTAAAGTTATCTAGAACAAGATTTACAGTACAAAGTTATAGGCACTTAAATTATCAAATAGATTCAATAGTTCCAATACTGTGTTCATTCTTCAGATGATTCATGTATTTGAAGCTTCAGCTTGAGTTATGGTACTATTTTCTAAAGTAGAAGTGCCAAAGGAGTTACAAATCAATAATTCTGCCTTACAGTAACCTCATGGAGGGTTCTGGCTTTTAACCAACTTCTGTGGGTCAGTGACCAAGCTTCAGTTTCCTGTGCAGGCCAAATAGTTGGCACAATAAGACCAAATTTTGCAATTATGCTAACTTACAATACCTTCGTGAATTAATTTCAATGCTATTCCTCCCAAATCTGCTTTAGAACTTAAAACATCCACTGGTTTACCTTATCTCAAATCTTGCCTTTTGTAACTGTCCATTAAGTGGCCCAAGGTGTGGTCTGCTGTGTTTACATCAGGGTAACCCAGCTCAAAATCTTCGGCATGTTGCGGATCTCATCTTCAATAGTTCACATGTTCAGTTCTCCTGGTCTTGACCTTTACTGTGTTCTCTAATTTTCTGAGCACCCAATGCTTCCTGCCTTCCCTCTTTTGTGTCTGTAAATCAGACTTGTTCTCAAGCCTTTCAAAACTTATCTTCTGCCTAAGTTTTGTAAAATGATGAATAAGCATGATCCTACAGCTGACCAATTCCCTCCTTTACGGAAAAAAGTTCAGAGCATGACAGGCACCTGTCAGTCAGTCCTGGTAAAGCAGAAAGGTAAAACACATCATCAATGGCCCTGCTGCTGAAGATGTATTCTATGGTAAAAACACTGGCTGCATGTGGCATTGTGAAAAATTTCAGTCATCCAATCATGTAGCTCACTAGACTGCAAGTGAGATGATCAAGGCAGCCTACAACCTCTAAGAGACATTGTTTCAAGCTCTTTACACACTTAGGTAGGCATTCCTTAATTGTTAATGGTTCACATTTTTGCAGTTCTCCTTGTGATCAAAACAAAACCAGAAACATTATTAAAACTGATATTTCAGAAGATGACTTAATGGCAAAGATTCTGTAGCAAATTTCTGATTGTGGAGCCACAAAATGCATGGAACCCTGACCATAAAACTTTGTTCACTTAAATGGTTTCTTACATATTCCAAATGACAGCAAAATCATCCTGGCACACACATAAAGGCATAAGGAACTGTTAAACTGAGTAGTATCACAACCAGATTCATAACCTACAGGCTGTTTCACAAAAACTTGGTATGGATTGACTAGGTTTTATCAGGTAGAAGGCAAAAAAAAAAAAAGCTTATATTCTCCATCTCTGTTGAATCCATATAGCTTGTTAGGCTTTCACAGAAAGCACTGTAATCTGAACATTCAATTCAGTACCCAGAGTTTTACTGGAGACTCACTAAATATGACTGAAGTCTCAATGCAGCTCAAACCAAAACAAAACGTGTTATTCTATCAAGGCTGTCCATATACGTAGCATGTAGTGTATAGAGGCTCTCAGTATCATGGTCTATGAAGTACTGAAAGGTTTGATTAGCAGCCTGAAGAAGTGTGCTGAGAAAATATACTGAATCTCAGTTATTTCCTCTTTCCTATTTCCATCTTCCACACCCACATTTGAGTGAAAAGATCTAGGAGTCCAGCCTTGCTCTCCAATGTCAATTTCCTATGTCAAATCTTCACATCTTGTGATTCCACCATCTTGGCAAGTGTCTTCTTGATCCTCAAGGCAGTGAGCCTTGAGGCAGGATTATGAGCCCAGCATTCAGACATCAACTTCAATATTGCTCTTAAACACTGTAAAATGAAACACAAAGCATCAGTATTGTAACAGCTGCTAGATCCGAGGTGTATAATTTCAGTTCACTATCAAGCCCAAATTACAGAACTCTTAGGGCCAAATGTGCAACTTCTACATCTTCCGCAAAAATTTTGGTAGAAAACTATTATAAACAGATCTACTGAGAACAAAAAAAAAAGCAAACCCAACTCCAGTATCCACATCCCAGGGCTTCTTTTCCCTCCCTTTCACTGCCTAGTACTCCAGTAGCAGGAACTAACTGAAGTGTTTCTTTAGTTTCACAAAGATGCATTATCAGAACTTCTCATTACAACTCTAGAACGGCAGTAAAAAAAAGGGTAGTAATAAGCAGAAAAATCTCCACATATATGGTAGAAAAACTGTAGAGAATTTTCTTCACTGAAAATGAAGATGAGACAACAGTTCAAAACACAGTATGGAGAAAACTAGGCATTCCTATGTGAAACAGTTCAGTCTTATTTCCTCTGTTCAAGCTGTGGCCCTTTCAAAACACATTTAAATTCAAATATTTTAGTCACATCACAGTTTGCCCGAGAATACAAAAGTAAAAAAAGGGGGAAAAATATGAAATCCACAAAGGAATACATTATAGATGTATTCCACAAAATACATTATGCCACAAACCAATATGCTATATATATATAAAGGTTAATAAAATCTATTAAAATCAATTTTAGTTTTAGGTCCAATCAAAACTCAGAAAGATATTCCACTGTCTAAAACAGAAGACCTCACTTAGAGCAGTACATGTGGATGCTGCTTAAGGATATCTTCCCTTCAAATCACTGAAAAGTTTATCAAATATATATAAAAAAACAAAGTAATTTGAATTGATTTCAAACATATCTTTCTCCTACTGTTGCTGTGAGGTTTTCAAAGTATCAGAATGTCTGAACGTAGCCCCTGGTTTTACAATGTTTTACTATTTATTAAACTAAAAGCAACCTGAACAAACTGAAATAGCTTTTCCTTTCAGCATACTCACTTCGTCACTGTTCCATCTGTTCGACACTACTGGGCGGAGGCGTTTGACACACACCACTTCTCTCATGTCCTCGTAGGATGGATCATTTGGCACCATGTCATAATATGGCAACTGATATTCTTCAACAATACCTGGAGATAATTGTGAAAGATCAAGAAAAATTAAAGTAAGTAAATATATTTATCTACTCTCAGATTTCCTTAGCCAATAGCAAACATTAACTCGAGCTTGAGCCAAGTCAAGCCCACCAAACTGTTATCCTGTGGTAACAATCTGAAAATTTCACTGTAACAATCAGACATTTACCATAAAAATTCCAATATTACCATTTTTAACTTCAATAGCTACAATAATTCCTGGCAGTGCCTTTGATTTTGATACCTAATGTAGAATTTGACATCTTCTAATTCACTAGGCTCTACAAAGAAGCACAGAGAGAGCCTAAGATAGAAGAAGAATACAGGTCAAACTCGATAAGGATACAAAAGAAGAGTGAAAGAAAAGCCAGGATGAGTCACAAAAATATGTCTCAGGAGAAACTGTATGACAACACAAAGGCAAGAGAGAATAGTATCTCATCAATTGCATGTGAAAAGTTTTAGTAACAGCAGAGGGGTTCATGAAACACATCTGTATCGCACCCTTTCTCCCAGATCAGGCACTCTGCTTTTTGAGCAGGAAAAAAGCCCGAGATGCTTTAACTGTAGCAGCCAAAAACACTTAGTTCGATGATTTTCAAGCTGTACCCCAGACAGACTGTTAATACTCCTTTTAAAGAACACAAGTGTGATTATACCAGCAAGCTTGTTATATTACCTCCTGGCAGAGTATTGTTAAAGTGAGGCAAGGGCCCTGGCAGGTTTTACAGAGACTGTTTAAGAGCTTACCTCCTGTGACACAGCGGCGAGCCATTTCCCAAATGATCAGCCCAAAACTGTAGATGTCAGCCATGATGTATGGCTGGAAATGGTTTTTGTTCAGGCTTTCATCTAGGACTTCTGGAGCCATGTAGCGTTTTGTTCCCACTCTTGTATTCAAGGGAACATCAACTTCGTTTGTGTCACTGTATGAAAATATCAGCAAGTGAGTGAATTGTGGACTATTACAAGACGAGGTATCAAATCCTGTATGATGCAATCACTACACTGAGAAGCTCTCATTTGCAAATTACATTCTTTTCTCTCTCAATGTTACACTTACAATACACTACACTTCACCGAAAAAGGTTATCTAGAAAAATCATAGTGAGTATGGTAGTTGAGAGTTTACTGTTTCTTTTGCAAGATGTTGAAAACATATATGAAGAAAACCTAAGAAACACTATAAAGATAAGTATATTTGGTAACAACCCAGAAAATTGTTTGCAAAAGCTCATGTTTTCTTTCAGGTTCTATTGTAATAAAAGACAATTCTCTGGCTCCATAGAACTGTAAAAAAATAAGGTATTTAATAATACTATTATACTATCACTTCTTCAATCAACTTTCAACTCCTTTTACACTGTTCAAATTTTCATAGAAATAATTTATAATGAAACTACATGGCAGCAATTACTATGAAATGCCAGTTTTGAATAACTAATTAATCTCCTTTTCCTTTCCTCTACAACACTTATTTTCCATAAGAAGAGTATTTTCATTGTTCTCTTAACAACCTATTTTTGTCACGATGCCTACCAGTGTTCAAACCAACATTTTACTCTCAAAACTGGAAAAAAATATGAAAGCATGCAATCAAATGATTCCATCTGCCTTTTAAACTGGGAATACTGGTGTATTAAATCAAAAAATTACATAGAAGTTTTCCCATTACAGAGGATTTGCGCGTCTACCTGTTGAACTTGACTGCAAGACCCAAGTCTGCAATGCAGCAGGTTCCATTTTTCTTTATTAAGATGTTTTTACTCTTCAGGTCCCTGTGTGCTATAGCAGGTTTGCCTTGTGTCCCATAAATTTCTGTGTGTAGGTGGCACAGACCACATGCAGCAGAATAGGCCAGTTTGAGGAGAGCCCTGTTGTCCAGCGTAGTGCACTTCAAGAAGTCATACAGAGATCCATTTTCATGATAATCTGTTATCAAGTAAAGCTGTGTCCAGGAGCCAGTGCCTTTAATATCTGCAGCTATGAAACCTATGAAACACATGAACAAAATTACTATTTATTTGTACATATTTTTTTATGTGGCAGATTTAGCAAGAATTCCTAAAGCTATGTTGTCTTGGACTGTATCAGAAGATATGTGTTCCCCTTATGAAAACTAATAGTGTAGAAACTCTGATTCTAGCTGCACATGAGGTTACTATTCCAGTCTTCCAGCAAAGAGATTTAAGACATGTTTCCAGCCAAGAGCAGCAAGATTCTACCCTTTCAACAACGTTTTATTAACACACATTAAGGAACACCCATCTGGCTATTTCACAGACGAGTCAAGCCACGAACTAAGAACTCCTCCTCCACCCTCACACAAGCTCTCCAGTAGCCAATCAATTTACTACTACTTCCTTACCAAGGATGTTTTCATGTCGCATTAGAACAGTTTGGTAAATCTCTGTTTCTCGGAACCAACTGGCTTCTTCTGTGGTGAAAAACACTTTGACTGCCACTTTTTCACCCCTCCATTTGCCCATCCACACTTCACCATATCTTCCTTTTCCAACTTGCCTCACCATCTGAATTTGTTTGGCAATAGTGCGTTGAACCTAAGAAAGATAAAAAAGGGAAAAAAAAAAGAAAACAAAGACGGTATAAGGTGCAAGAGGGAAACCCAGCAGTTAACCAAAAGTACCTGGCCAAACTGCATCTCAAACTTAGATTACTTTGACTTTTGATCCCATTGTAAAATTTGTTCGATGAAATTTCCCACTAGTTCCAATTTTGTACTCATCATTGCTGCCTCCAAGGAAGAATTGCGTAACAAGCCCCAAAGGATTTAAATCAGCTCAACTTCTAACTGAATTTGGACACGTTCTCTTGCATTGTATTTGTTTCGATTTTATAAATAGTCATGTGTCTCACTGGCTAATTTTAATGCAAGTATTATATAGGACAGTGAACCAAAAATCATGAACAACTATTTCAAAATGGTTAAGCTCATCCAGTTCCAACTCACTTGCCATGTGCAGGGGCACCTTCCACTGGACCAGACTGACCGAAGCCCCATCAAACCTGGCCTTGAACACTGCCAGGGCATTCACAACTGTTCTGGGCAACCTGTTACAGTCCCCTAATCACCTTCATAGTGAAGAATTTCTTCCTAATATCAAATCTAAAACCTACTCTCTTCCAGCTTAAAGCCATTCCTCCTTGTCCAGTCACTACATGCCCTTGTAAAAAGTCCCTCCCTAGCTTTTTGTAGGCCCCTCTAGGTACTGAAAGGCTACTCTAAGGTCTCCCCAAAGACTTCTACCAGTCAATAAAAAGCAAATCTGTTTTACGGGTCAGGAAACACTAAAAAGATGAAATCTTTGACCTTGCTCCATTTGATAGTTGTATTAGCACTTTTACCTTAATGTCTGTAGGCTCTATGTTTCCTTTACATTTTGCTGATGCAAACATATTTCATAACCTATCTAATTGTGCACTTCATTTTAGCTAACTCTGTGAAGATGGGCTTCCATACATGTTTCATTTGTATTTCACCTTTTGTAACAATCGTATATAAAATAATTAACATGCTGTATGGATAATCTGCTCTGTTCTAGGCATTAGGTACAAACCAAACTTTGTATCTGATGGTGAGAAATTCAGCAAAGAAAAATCTTGGTTTATGATTTACCAACAATGGCAGTCCTGATCCACTCCCAGAACTTTGTGACTGGTCAATGAGATCTTTTAATGACTCCCCAGCTGGAATAAATGCTTCATCTTGTTCCAGGTCACGATTATAACAGTGTCTCTTGGCCATCGACTTACAGTAGTGCCTGCAAAAGCAACGGGAGAAGTTAAGCTGAATGCCAAAACATTCTTCAAAATACAGAGCAAAGTGAACTAAGAGAAAAGATATTTAAATGTCTAAGTTTTCTTAAGAGAAAAAAATGAGAATCAGATTTTACTGCAACTTTTTCCCTGAAATGTAACTTGTACAGCTTTTTTAATATTAAGAAGTTGCTGCAATGCACATCAATTTATTATGTGTCAGGTGGAAAATCAGCATTTTTAATCTCACCTCACAGCCAGTGTTACTAGCATAACACCACTGGTTTTGGCTTAAACTACCAGCCTGAACCTTGAACTGTGACAGATGAGGCTGACACATGCACCTTTCCTCCAAAGCTGCTAGAATAAAGATCAGCTCCAGCACAGGGCTGGAACTGACAGAGCTACCTGAATGAATTGCCATAGCTCAGCTGGTTGATTATTTAGTTTTGAAACACAGGAGAAAAAGAAAAATCTCAGTAGATGAAATTTACCTATCAAAAGTGAATGAAGACCCAAAAGCATAAAAAGCATTAAGATATTCCTGTTTACTTGCTGCTACAGCACTGAAGTTATACATAGCTTAGATAACTGTAAATACTTTGCAGCCAGAGGAAAGGATCAAATTGACTTAAATTCTCTGCCATGAACATTTCATTTTACCTAGCAATGCAAACTGCTACCCACAGAAATGTAAAATCAAATTACAGTGGTTTCCAATGCAATTTTGTCCAAAATACATGACTAACTCTGTACATTTACAAAACAACTGTTTTATTTACAATGTGCAAAATCAAAAATTTTGCCAATAAAGTGCTTTCCTTACTTGTAACAAAAGCAGCTAAATAAGATGACCATGACAATTATGCAGACTGCCATAGAAATCAACACTGCCATCCAACGAATGCTGCCATCAAAAAGTCCTCCTGTTTGAAAAAAAAAGAAAGGAAAAACCAGGAAAGTTTTCAAGGCATAATAATTAAACATATATTGTAAACAGTCCATTTATGTATATTTTCATATACTGTGTATCGAAGTAAGTATTTACACCAGAAAAGCAGAGATACTTTCATTTGGATGACAACAACAAAAAATATTTAACTTGAGATTTTGGAGTTGTTGGCTTTGGTTGACTCTTGTTAGTTTGTTCTTAGAAACGAAGGATTTACAGCTGTAAGACACTGAGAAGGTATAAAGCAACAGATAAAACCAGTACAACTTGCTTAGCAATGAATGAATAAACTCATGAAAAACAATTTTCACTGGAAATCAGAGAATGAAGAGAATGAACTTGCAGTAGAGAGCAGTTAACTATATCAGAAGAGTTCTTTTATGATACATTTATAATGGTAAAAGCACAGGAGAGATTAAAAAACCATTTTAAAAGCAGACAATAGGTTGCGGAAACAGAATAAAACCAGATCAAAAATCACATACAGATCAAGATAGAAGTACTCTAACCAGAATAAAACCAGATCAAAAATCACATGCAGATCAAGATATAAGTACTCTAAGAGAATAAAAATACCATGAGTGACTGATGGAGGAAAAGATTAACTCAAAGCTGCAGAAAAGGAAACTGGAAATATGGCACAAAGTATATTACATAGATTCATATAAAAATTACTTAGCAAGGAAAAAAACAGATCTACGCAATACTGTAATTACATTTTCTCCTTTATTTATCTGTTAATCAGGAAGAACAGAATCTACATAGCATTCATTAGCAGCAGTGCGAACATCTAGGAGTTGTTTACCTGTGCTATCAAGAGGTGGTAAGGTTGGCTGTAAATCCTGATTGCAGAAATCAGTACGGCAGCATTCAATCGTGCGGCGTAACTGTGCTTTAGGTGAGTCCTGTTGAAGGAGAATTGAATAAACATTCAGGTTTTGAAGTGACCAGCTGGAACAGGGATAGGTGATGCTATGGCTACAACATAGACAACAGTTTAAGCTACTTTATTTTAAAAATATTTCAACCACACCACTTAATGTATGAGGATCACTTCGTAGTGGCAGAAAGGCACCAACTATTCTCTTTGGGTGCGAACGTTCTATTCTACACCATCTGATATTTCAGCTCAGAAGGCTGGTTCCACTGAGGCTAACTGGTCTGCCTGTTGAAGACTAAAGCAAAGAAGGCATTCAGCCTTCTCCTGAGCCTTTTCCTCATTCTTAGTTACAATGCTCCCCTCTGCAGCCAACCAAGGATGCATCCTTGGTCCTCTTTTTGTTGTTATATATTTATAAAAACACTTTTTATTATTTTTTTCAGAGTTCCTCTTGCAGAGAACTCCTTCAGGCTAAAATTATATACCCATCTTTGCTCAAACACTATTAAACCTCCCTTCTGCCTCTACTCACCAACAACTTTTCAGTCCCATTCTTCTCCGTGGTAAACGGCAACATGCAAAATTCTATGACTGCAGTTATAAACT
>NW_008654190.1:54081-65725 GCF_000695815.1 Acanthisitta chloris | reverse complement strand
CCCTACATAATCACCATGGAGATCTTGAATTTTAATGGTATGTGATTTTTTTACCTTGCATTGGAAGTCTGAACCTTCATACTTCATGCAGCCAGAAGCAAGTGTGGGTTCTCCATGTTCATCTTCCTCAATGATAGCAAAGCAATGCCCATTTGTTCTGGAATAGACATACCACTTGTGCTTTACCAGAATGTTTGTCATTTATTATGCAGCATTAGACGACCAAGAATTCATTAAGAATTCTAGAATGAAAACATCTAGAAAAATTCTTTTGCAACATAGTGGTAACCATGCAGTTTCAGATCAAAAGTATTCTCAAATAGAACACTCCAGGGATGCTTTCTCATGAATATTCCATCTTCTACTTCCTCAATCCCCTTCAAGATTGTTCATATCCAGCCACATATGTGCAGTTCATTTAGAAACAATTGAGAGGATGGAAAGGCAGATACCTAACTAAAAACGTTTACAGACACAATTTCATTAGTGCAAAAAAAATAAAAAATTCACTCGTGTCTGTTCTTAACCTGCAATGATAAACTCTCAAAGAGAAGTCCCAACATGTTGGTGGCATTTCAAGGTCTAAAGCTCAGCAAGACTCTTCCCACAAAAGCTCTCTCAAATATTCAGCCTTTAAGGCAAACAAACCAACAGACCTCCAAGGTCACTTTCTGAAGAAGTCAGTAACAAATTAGTTACATTCTTTCACAGAAGGAAAAAAAAGACAAAAGGCTTTGATTTCCCCATTATCTCTTTATGCAATGGCTTTGATTTCTGCTCTACATGAAAACGTCAACAACAGTTTTAAGGAATCACAAAGAAAACTGCAATGGTAGTTCTGTGATGTCAATACCTGCAAAATCAAGATTTTATTCAATAAATCCAAATGCATTCATTTTCTCAAAACAGATACTAAGGAAAACAAATCCAGAAATAATTTTGTTGACCAAAAAATCTATTTAAATGAATACAAAGAAATGCAATTTGGGAAGCACAATGCCCTAACATATGTGTTTTTGACTAACGTTTTTATTGTCAGAATAATGACCTCTACAGTCACTAGTTCAGACAGAAGTTAGTCCAGCCTATACTGACTGCACACACTAGAGGGCAACAAAACCCAATAAATACATACCCAAGGACTTGACATTTCAACAAAATACTGAAACATTTCCTCCGTGCAAAACTATGTAAGATACTACTTGTGTTTACATCTGACAAGACAGCAGTGTTTATTCTACCTCCTTGGGTTCCACAAAAACTGCTCTATCTGCCAAGTGACAGCTTCAGAGAGGCTGAATACTACGTGCTAAAGTGAAGACTCAAATAACAGCAGCAAGTAAGATGTTTTCTACTATGTATATTAATTCTTAAGGCAGAAAACAGAGGGCCTTAAACAGGGAACTGCAAATGAAGAGAAAAAAAGGAAAAACAAGGACATTTCATGACAAGAAAAAAACACCTTAAACAAACACAAGATCACTACATGAGTGTCAGGATTCTTAGGCCTATCTAAGATAAAACCTCCCTCCTGTCCCTACATGTTCACAGGCTTTTCTTCTTCCCCTCCTACCTTTCCTTCACAGACTATAACTAACAAACACATGACAAGAATTCTCACTAAATGACCATGTTGCTAACATTACCTTTTTGACTACTAAAGTGAAGAAATAAACAAACAGGTGATCGTATCAGAAGGCTTAGATTTGGGTCCCTTAATACTCATCTGGCTAAAAAAGACTCCAACTTACTTTAAACCTCAGTCCTTCAAAGCAGTTGCTGGGGGTAAATGACCAGTTGCAAATGGTTCTAAGGTATGGTGAAAACAGAATTGTTTACATAGAGATGACCACGGGTTTTAGCACTCAGCTCTTCACAGAACCAGTGAGTATCTAATAAATTATGGTCAAATCACCTGACAGAACCTCTGTCAGCACTCTAGATGTAGTTTGCTCCCTCAAATTGCCTCCTATGCTGAATGCAATACTTACATGCATGTGTTATTAATAGCATCATCTGGACAATGTCCTGAGCAGTAGCACTTCAGAAAAGGTAAAGTGTCCTCTGGAGCAAGTGTTACTCCATTTGCCTGTTTCTTTTGGTCAGAATTTGTCTTCATTCCAGTGCCATGAAGCATGCTGTCTCGATTTTGACCTGGACATTAAAAAAATAAAAATAATTTTGCATGTTTCTGATAACTGTTCAAGAGTTTTACAGGCAAAACATAACTACAGAATAATTACAATAAATAACAGAACTATACAAGACATAACTTCCTCTCCCAAGATTATGGCAGACATTTGAGTTAGTAATTTTATTCTAGAAATACCTAGCTCAAATATTTGTACCTTAACAGCAGATCTCCAACCATAATCAATATAAACAGCAAGATATTTTCCCTTTTTGAGGTGGGGTAGAAAAGTAGTGATGTAAGTAGTTAGAATTCCCTGAAGAAAGCCTTTCTCATTCCTGTGTTAAGAAAACCAAAATGCTTACTGCTTGATAACCACAAGAAGAATGATTTTACGCATGAGTGAAGGTACTTAATATGCAATTTTCTAATTGTCTGAACTGAAGCAATTTTTTATGGATTCACAGTCTCATAGAAGAGCAGTAATAGCTACAAAATCTCCTGGTTTTTTTTATCTCTGTATGCACTATTACTTCAAAACACAGCTAAGGTTAAATCCTGTTTGCAAATTAAACTCTGATCAATGATACGAACATCCACACCAAGAGCTTGTGCAGAATACAAATGAGGCTACATTATGTTCCAAGCAGCCCTCAGTTTCTCAACAGCAGGAGAGTTAGGCATCATTTGTTCTTGTTCATATTATTGGACTGTTTTTGCGAAGTAGGCATTCACAAGAAAATCCCCATCTGCTTTCTTTTTAGTGAAGAACATCCAGAACAAATTTAGGAACATTATCTGCCTCATTTGGAATATGCTTTGTGATCACTATATGAGATAAGAACATCTTCACCCATCTCCTCCAGCTTTATCATGCATAATTTTACCAGTAGAAGATCTCTTTCTGTCCATCACCTAACAGTATTCTTGGGTCTAAGTCCTCAAGGTATGAATCAAATACAAACTGGAGAGTTGTGAATACACTATCTCCTGCACTATTACAGCAAATCTCCATATGAAGCTCAGTGTGCAAGGTAAGACAACAGCCAATTAGGACCAATAGAAACTTTTACATATTTGGTTATTAGTAAAAAAAAAAAAAGGGAAGTACCTCAACACTTCTCAAAAATATTTTGGTCACAATAAAAATTGAACTTATCTAAGGGGAAAACGAAAATTGACCAGGAAACTCAGTCTGTTTGAACAGATTCTTGTGGTTTCCTGTCAAAACCACCAAACATTAGCTGCAGAGTGATGATAACCATTACTCTCCTGTTGTGCCTTGCTTGAAAGATGCAGAAAAACCTGATTAAAACCCTGCGCAGATAGAACCCTTTGTATCACTTTATTGTAATCTCCCTTATGTCATTCAGACAAATGTGCAATTAAATATTTGTGAAATTTGATCTTACTGTTCTGAAAAATGCAGACTTGCAGATTTCCTTATCTGATTAATACAGCACATCTAGTGCACTGCCCTAATTTAGCAAAGGAATGAAACTGCTTTTTTGGATACAACCAAGAGTACAGCACCATTTACCTAAACCCCCAAATCACTAACCCATGTTTTATTTGAATTTTGGTTTTCAAACAGTACTTCAGTAATGTCAGTAATAAATAGTCCTGATATATACAGACTTTTAACAAGAAACAAGGTCCAGTGCTAGAATAACCCAGAGTTTACCAGTACAATAGTTGTTTCTGATTTAACTCAAAGAAATTCTGCAAAACTGAAATAGAGCAAGGGGATAGAAGAGCTTTCTACAGATCTCTTCCCTGCATAAACTGAAAGCTCATTTTAATGCTGTGCTACAGATGTCACACAACATTCTGTATTCCCATTTAAGGGATCCTTAACTGCTCAGAGAACAGGTAATTCTGCTTATTATTTAAAGGAAAAGTCACCGCATACGTACAAATATTGCCTTTCCTTCTAATTTTGTTGAGGACTAAGGTATCTTTCCCAACTAGTGTTATAAAAAAATCCTCTTATGTTCAGGGTCATTCCACATGTTAAAAGTTTGAACACTTTCTGATCTACATCTCACAATCACTCATTCATATTCCTACTCTGATCACTGAATGCAATGTTTTTTCAATTTGGTAGAAGAGAAATCAAGGAACGCTTACAGCACAGCTTCTCCCAGCTCAGAGGAGAATAGACAACATTTTAATGCAGGTCTGGTATCTTTTACAGCAGCATTATTCTTTGTAAATGAACACTGGAGCATGACTACAGGTCTACCAACCTTTTATACTAAAACTGAGAGGAAATAAGTATTTGCTCTTCAAAGATCCAGCATCTTAAGTTTTTGTACAGTTTCTACAGGCAGAGATTTTTATTCAAAGCAAGAGCATATAATTTATTTTTGTAATGTGAAACAATACTTGAAAGTACAGTTTTCATCTTACAGATAATATGTGAATTGTACAAAGAAATTGTGCAAATAAAAAAGGGGGAAAAAATCACTCCTGCATTTTTACTTTCTAAAACTGTTAAGAGAACTCTTATCTAGGGGAGGAAGAAAAAAGGAAAATATTGAGACTGCTTGGGATCACTTCAGAAAAAAGGTTTTCATAGCCTCCATCTAGATATTATCCCTAACTGTATCCTTTACCGCAGTACTATACTTCATCCTCAGCACTTCAAGACAGATTAGTGCCCATCTTAGAGTTGCTAGGTATGGAGAAGGGTGTTGAAAGTGGAAAGACTTGGCTTCCATTCACTTGAGGTACTGAAGAAGGCAGATGAAGGTCCTGGAGTTACAGGATATTTCATTGTTGTTTTTCCTGGTTAATAGATACTGAGTAAATGAACAAGAGCGCACGGATAGGGCCAAACAATCTCTTCCTTTAAGAACCACCTGACCTTCTTGCTCTCTTTATCTCCTCCCCCTTAGCTCTTCCACCTTCTTGCTCTACTTATCTCCTCCCCCTCAGAGCTCCACCTCTCAAACATCCACACTGCTCTGTCGCCTTCCTGGGAGCAGAATAGTGAAAGGCAGGATCACGTTGTAGGGATCTTGTGACACTGCACTACTGGATGATGTAATTAATGACTTCTTTTCCATGACACATGCAGTTGCCAGCTCTGCAGTACAGCTAACAAACACAGATACATGATCTCACATAACCTTCAAAGGCGTAAGTGCTATGCATTAACAGGCACACCTTCAAAAGAAAATAAAAGTGCACTGAAACACAGTACCCAGAGACTTCAGGCACACCAAAGCTTCTTTCTCCACTATTTCCTACCCTCTACCTGTAAACTGCATAGGGCTGGCAGGACAAAATACTACACATCAGCAACAAATGAACTATCAGACACTGAAGGACTTGTTAAGACCCTGGACCATTTGCAGTCTGTTTATCCAGCCTTGAGAACGACTGTATCATATACTTCTAAACATACCAACTGTAACGTGTATTTTACGACAGTTCAAAACTTTACAACATTCAATGAAATATCAGAGTGATGGTGAGCTGGAACATTCTCCTCACATAAACACAGCAGGAGACAATGACAAGAAACAAGTTGACATGACTTCAAGTTCCCAGTAAGTCCCATTATACATACTGCATTCCTTGCAGACTTCGAGAAGTGTGAACAACTACTACAGATAAGACAATGTTTAAATGGTTCTTTGTTTAAACTCTATTTTAATAATTTTTCTTTTAAAAAATAAGAAAAACCAATGTTAAAACAAAACAACACCTGTCAATGTACCATATCCAGCCCCTAATCAAAAATGTAAATTATTCAAAGCACTACTTCTTCCAATCACAGAAAATAACTATATACTATAAAATGCATTTCAAAGAAGCACAGGGTATTAAAAATCCTATTAGGTTAGAAATCTACTTGAAAGCATGGCTTCAAATAAAAATACTAACACAGATAAATCTTTAAAAATGTGCTGTGTGTGCAGTGAGGTGTTCCTAACGATGAAAAACGGAGCTAACCTGGTTGCAACTCAATGCCAGGATACAGATATAATTTCATTAAGCCTTCTGATCTAAGAAAATATTCGTGTAACCCATAAAAAGATCAGCTCCGTGAAAAGCACAGACAGCAGTGAGTGAAAGAAGGCACCTAAAAAAAAAGCCAGATTATGCCTACCTTTTGTACTTAACTGCATCCCCTCTTCCTCCACAAATAATCTTTCAATACAAGAACTAGTGGCCTACAGCAGCCATTAAACAGCTTTCTGATTTTACAATATAGGTGTTGCTCATAAAAACATTTTTATTCCAGAGCACATTATCCTTAAAAGGAATTTATTCCAGCAGAACTGCAGTACTGTCAGCACTTGTTTGTAGCTATTCAGATCCATACTTGTGAACTCCAAGGAATTCACTATTTAAGTAAGAGTAGAATCTTTGTCAGATGACCACCTTCACCTGCCTTCCTGCTGGTGCTGTTTGTTGGGGCCAGCTCAGGGCTCACCCACACTGGGCTCTTTTCATCAAAGATGAAAGTTTTACCAAAGCTCTTTGCCTTCCTTTTGGAAAAGGCATATCTTGAAATTTTTATGTGGTAGTTTTAAATTACTTTTCCTTGCTTTAGCACGCAGCTCGTGCAAAATCATCTGTTCTAACTAGGCCATTTCACCTTTCTGCCTCTCACAAATTTCATAATGACCTAACATGTTCTGCCATGTGAATTAAAACTCGTACAACTGATTCAGCTGGAATACCATACTAGTACTTGCTCTTAAAAGATGAAATGGCTTTTTAAAAAATCAAAAATTGTATGAGTGTGAAGAAAGTACTTTAAATGCTTCTATGAGCTCTGTCTCTCGCATTTTAACCAAAATTCTGCCTATAGTGCTTTTTATATATCAAGGCTGTGATCTCCAAAGACCAGGCATGTTCAAGGTAGCTCCATCTAGCAGAACTGGTTCCTGAAAATCACAGCATGTTCCCAGACTACTTGTTTAAAATCTCTCTCCTGCCCTCCAGCTCTCCCAGGAGCTACAGCAGTGCTCAACACACACAGGCAGTCCCTGCCTCCTTACCCTCCTAACCAGCAATCCCCAGCCTCTGCTCCCACTTCCTTTCCCCAAAAAAGTCACTTCTGAAGACTACTCTGTTCTCATGCATTTGATCTAAAAGCCAGAGACATGAAAATCTTGTGTATTTTACTAAAAAAGTATACTGCACTCTAATTTAAATTAAATGGACTTTGAAAGAAGAAGGTTTCTTAAAACTGAATGTGAAATCATAAAGTAGATGAACTTTCAATAATATCTTAGAAGAGCTTTAATCAGCCATTTAATGCCCATGTTTAGGGGCATTAAATGCAGCCATTAACTGGGGAAATCACCAGTAAACAGAACTACGCTGTCTTCAAACAATGAACCTGCTACTGACGACTCAAAATATTCTTAAGTGTGTAGAAGGAACTTTATTTCAGAACAATGTATAAATTAAGTAACTATTTCACCTGAAATTGAGAAAGTGTATAAAGGTTTTAAAATATCCTTACCTATATCAAATATTTGAACAGAAATATAGTAGCGAAATCAAATATCAGATTTTTTAAGCTTGCTAACAAACAATGGCAACCTTACTAAGTCCATTTAAATATTAAATACCAACATCATTTTAAATTTAACTTTCAATAAACCTGCATGCATATTGAATGCTATTAATACATTTTTAGTCAACTAATTTACAAGGATTCAAATACTGGTCTTCTGTGGTGTCTCCAAAGAATACATAAAGGCGTGATGAATCACATACACAGGAAACTGCCAGCAAAAAAAAAAGTCCAAAATTTTTTAGAACGTGTAGAAGTATACACTAAAGCACTTTAACTACATTCATCAATGCACTGTAACAACAAAGAGCAAGCTTTACTCAGAAGTAGAACTGGTTCTCTGAACTACAAACCTGCATTACTGGGAAGACAAAACCCTGTTTACTGCAGTCTTCGACTGCAACTGAAGCTGATAACCTCTTGCCTTAGATCAGAAAAAGTGTGTGGATGGCAGTGCAGGGCAACTCACAGGTTTAAAAATAATGCAAAGGCTTTTCATAGCAAGAAGGGAAATACAAAACATTTTAATTGGAAAGGCTGCTATTAAATCTAGCCATCTGCAACCCAGGTTTATTTTCAACCTTTTCTCAATACAAGTGAAGAAGGCCTGTAACATATAAAAAAGAAGATACAACCCGAAGGATAACCACTGGGTCCCTTTGGTCTGTAGTATCAAGTTGGCAAACCACAGCTGTTCACCAACAATGTAATGGAACTACCTCTGTTTTCTGCTGTTGTAAGAATATTTTCACATGAATCAACACATGCTGCCACTTGCTTTTTTTAAAGTTACCTGTTCAGGAATCTGGTGTGTGTATATACATGTAGGTATACGGACATACTTGTTATCGTTGTTCTCTCAAGTCTTGGTAAGACCTGAAATTCCTATCATTCTGAAGAAGCCTCCAAAACAAGTGAGGGAGCAAACCATTAAGCTGGTGCCAGACACTGACACTACACACACCATGTTTCTACTTTCTCTGCTTCCCCTTCCTCTTTGTGTAAATCACAAATTCACTTTAATTCCTCATAATGAACCTTCTCCACCTCTGCTGGTTGCTTTAAGACCCATTTCTGTAACATCATGCATAGATATTTTCCTTGCTGAAGCTATTTTTTCCACTTTTTAGACTTTTCACTTTAGACTGCCCCTTTCCTATAAAAATATCAAATACTTGGTGACTATCAACTTTATTCTTTCCTCCCCCACCAAGCACAACTCCTCCCTGAATCTTGGGACAAGCAGAGAGACTTGACTTTTTTTATTCAGCACCCCTGGAAACCTAGCATATTTCATACGTTGGAAGACAAGCCCCGAGGCAACTTGCATCAAAGAACCAACATTTCAGTAAGCTCAACTCTCTCACCCCTGGAAACCTAGCATATTTCATATGCTGGAAGACAAGCCCTGAGGCAACTTGCATCCAAGAACCAACATTTCAGTAAGCTCAGCTTTCCTTCCCATGGCTTTCAGAACTCCCTCATTATTAATTTGAAAGTCAGGAATATTTCTAAGATAAGGCAATTTCTTTAGAAGCTGAAAAAAATGTATTTTTTAACTTAATTTAGCTATATTATTTATTAGAAGTTATTTATTGAAGCATCGTTAATCAATATGATCATGGGAGGATTTAATGTAATTTAGTCACTAGAAGATCTGTATATCTGTATTATACACTTTGGCAGTTGGTTACAAGAGGACAAATACCAGCATATGGGAAGAGGTGAGATGAAGTAGATTGGAAGGGACAGGTTCATTACATATTTGATGCAAGTCTGCTCTTCAAATCAGTTGTCAAGCTATGTGTCAAGTATAGTCCTGAAAGAGACAGCTCTGCTACATACTTTAATATTGCAGATACACACCAGAAACAGAACAGAAAGACTGTCATCTTGTACTCACCAGGCTTCCTCCTCTTCCCATTTAATAGGCTCATTTTTAATTCTTGAAAGTAAATAGTTCAAATAATATCTCAAAATAAAATCAAGCACTAAGCAGTAATTGATCTAAGCATGGGAAGAAATATAAAATCTTTTATATTTAAGTATTTAAATGGCAGTACCAAATTAGTCTTCTCTGTTTCCCTGAAGACATATGAAAAGCTCTGTGTACTTAAGGATGAGAGGAACACAGCTGGGAGAACAAGTAATCCTGCACAGAGACCAACTGTGGATGTACATGCCTGCTGGACATTCAGAGCACTACTGTTCAAGTGCCAGTCACAAGAATGCACTACAGCCAACAGCTCAGATACCATTTTGCCATTCTGACAATTCTCTAAACCACAAGCAATTACAGAATCAGATCTGTAAGGTACAGCTGCTAATAAGGAGTAATGAAATAATAATGGAGTTTCTCACAAACTAGTTATAATCTTTATACTTCATCTTCAATCCCTAACAGAGCACGAGACAGTAACACTGGTCTGTTCCCAATACTTCTTTCAAAGTCAACCTAATTTGACAAAGGAGTTCAAAGTTCCAATGATAACTGCATTTCCAGAAGTTTTTGACAACTGTGGCTAGAAAGACAACAGACACACAAATTAAAGTTACTACCTTCAGTAACTGACAACCAGCTATTGTGAACATTTCACAGCCTCACCTTGGCCCACTGAGTAAGCACAAGTTAATTTAAATTAGTTACACCACACTATTTCTTGGCTGCAGGGAGCATCAGAAGGCATGGGGAACTGCACCTTGCCATTTCTTCAGTGGGTCAAGTTTAAAAGGACCAAATATGCACACATACAGGGAACTGAAATCCACAAAATCAAGCCTTTAATTCTCCTGCTTATATAAACTTGCTCCACAGTGTGCTAAGCAGTTTTGGCATTGTGTCTATATTAAGCATTTGTGAAAACAGACCTCATCTACACTGTAATACATGACCACTAGAATGTCCTTTGTTTTAGGGAAACATCTATACTGCATGTCAGGCAGGTAAGTGACCTGCCTGCAAAATAAACTCCAAATGAAAAAACCCTACTTCAACCACAGGACAACACACAACTCTGCTACAGATCAAAAAGATGAACTTATTTCAATTAGTACATATTTACCTTGAACATGGAGAATGATAAGCAGATAGGCTCCAAACAATTGCTCATGAATCCTCAGTCGAGTCATTGTTCAGTTTTAATCCTTCCTGTGCAAGGCAACTGGCCCTTCTGCTTGACAAATGTTAAGCTTAGACTGTTTGGTGAAGCCTAATACAAGATTTTGGTACTTGACTGCAAAGACTTCTGTAACTTTTCCACCTTCGTTTCCTGAAAGATACAATAAAACAACGTGTTAAGAAGCTCTTTAGATTTCTGAAAAAAAGAAAAAACTCTCAAGATTTTTCATCACATTGATCATAACCACGTGGCTAAAAAAACCCCACAAAACAAAAACCAGTATATATTTACTGACAACTGAAAACATTAGCCATGTTTACTATCCAAATGAATAGCAGGATTCTTCTGAAATACACAGTTTTGGCAACAACCCACAGGAATGTTTTTACATTCCTATAAAAATATATTTGTCAACTCACTAATCACGAATGTTTTTACATTCCTATAAAAATATTATATTTGTCAACTCACTAATCATGTATGTATAATTTTAGACTCGCATACAGTTATTCTAGATTAATATATAAATGTTTGAAAACTATTTTCTTTACAGAAATGAAAACTAATTATTATTCTTCTTAAAAATGAAACTCAATGATGACTTCCCATAATACTGCAGGGGGGAAAAGCAACACCCTGTTGGGCCACCAGTTGGAAAATGCTTGTAGAGAAGCTTTAATGCAAAAAAGACCCTACAGCCTCTCTGCTGGATGAAAACTAAATTTGTATTAAATGTAAGTTAGTTTAGTAACTTAATATAATGTTACTTTTGTCTCCTAGAATAGTACTGCAACTCCAAAAAAAAAAAAAAAAAAAAGAAGAAAGAAAAAAAAAAAAAAAAAAAAAAAAAAA
>NW_008654190.1:52355-54067 GCF_000695815.1 Acanthisitta chloris | reverse complement strand
CAGTGTTAACTCCAGTTCCAAATCGTGACATCCTGGATTGCCAAGCTGTGTGCAATTAACCCTTTCTAAAAATCATGCTACTACATGCACATGGCATTTTTGCCACAAATAAAACAGAGTTCTACTCAAGCAGTGGATGAACACACAGCTAAGACAGCCAAACCGAGTAAGTTACTTTCTCAGACTGCAGTAGTTGTGGTCATGTTCTGCCTAAAGAACTTGCTACGGTGATTCACACGGGAAGCATAATTAGGCCTCAAAGGACTAAAAAGCAGCTGAACACCTAAACAGTTAATCGTGACAAAAGTGATGCTGCACCAAGATGAACAGAGGACTGATTTTGCCTTTGCTCGGCCTCTTGTTTCGGTGGGGTTGACCTCCCTGACCCCTGTCAGCCTGGCGCTGCTCATGAATGCCAAAACTGGAGTTTGCATGGGGATGGGCTGCAATTACTGTTGGTGGCCACTTCCAGCATCAATAACTCAATCTGTCTGTCGGCGAGACCCAAGAACTTTTCATTTTAATTAGTCTTCGGAGGCATTTAACATGGAGGCAAATTAGCGGCTGAGCCGGGAGGTGTCCGTCACTTCCAATTTCGGTGGGCAAGCCAGGCCGCCCCGACCCCTGGCCTACTTTTCACACGTCTCTGACTTCTCCCTAATGCAGCCACAAAGTGTCTCCTTGCCAGAGGATGCCAGGGCCAAGCTCCCAGCCCCGGGCCGTGCGCCCCGAGCGCCATGGCAGCCCCAGCTACGACGGGACGGACTTGGAATCATGAGCTTTGGAGATGTCCAGAGCACTAATAACTTCAAAGTAAACTTCTTGGCCAGGCAGAGGTACAAGCAATGTGACAACAAAAACATTCACTCGTTAGTGTTCCCTATACACAAGAAACAGGACCATTCTGATGGCTGACAGGGAACTTCCTTCTAGCTATAAAACATCAGGCCAGCAAGAGAACTCCGTAAGTATTACTGCTTTATTCTGTGCTTCAATGGCAATGAACTTCTGATCCTCAATAAAACACGTGGAAGATGAGAACTGCCAACAGCTTTATTTACAGTGTTCCAGCAGGCAAAAAAGCCCCAACCCAAACCAGTAATAGTCTGTTTAATGTATATTCAAAAAGTTCTGTCTGCCTTGTCCATGCAAGTTTCAGGAAAGAATACAATATTCACACTCTTGCACATTTCAAGAGTAGGAAGGCTTTAAACTTTCAGAAAATCTTACTCCCCAGTTCAGTAAGGTCATAGAGCACACTGGCACAGGAACATGTATTTGCCACTGTACTACACATGTAATCAAAAAATTAAAAAAAGAAAAAAAATGGAAAAATAGAACATTCTAATGCAACTCCAGTTTCATGGGGATTTTTGTTCAGTAAGACAATCTAAGGTACTTTTAAAAAATGCTGTGCAAGCCTATTCAAGTATATAATGCTCTCCACTTAGAATCAGTATCTTGTACCTGAATCTTTCTTCTTATAATGCTCTCCACTTAGAATCAGTATTTTGTACCTGAATCTTCCTTCCATTAATATTTCACTTTTCACAGATAGATATGCATTAAAAGGCAAGTACATATAAAAATGTACGTAAATCCATGTAATAAAATGAAACAGAACAAATGACATTATAATTCCAAATTTTAAAACCATTTTAATTTGAGAATATCTATCAGTATTTAAAACAACACCTCAAAAATGCAAAGAA
>NW_008654190.1:0-52340 GCF_000695815.1 Acanthisitta chloris | reverse complement strand
TCCCTGAAATCTGCATGACACCCTAATATCACTTGAGCTATTGCTTAGCCCCATGGCTGGCAGCAAGGCCTGGGCAGACAAGCCCTGCTGAGCTTTGCTGCACCCCCAGCACTAATGGCAACACTTCACTGTAGGGCAGGTGAGCTTAAGCCACAAGTGAAAAGTCAGTGATTTCCATAACATGTCCCAGTAGGAACTACGTGAACTGCTGTATGCACACAGATGCTATTCTACTGCCCACACTACATTAACAACAGAGCCATGACATACACAGATTGAGGCAGTTTTATCAATCATCAGCTATGAGAAGATTGCAGGCATTTTTACCCATTCTTTGAACCATTCTTCCTTTTCCTCGCGTAAGTTTCTGAGCTAAACAAATAATTTGTGTTGCTCTTTGGCAGAAAAAATGTTTGAAAACATTTCATTCCAAAAATCACCTGGCACTCCAATATAGCTAGGTAGTTTAACAGCTTTAAAAAGTTTTAAAAGCAGAGTCTGTTTTAGTGCTTCTAGCAAATGCCACACCCCAAAATGCTAAGTTATGACCTTCATATGAGACTATCTTTTACCAAACCCTAAGCAAATCACAACAACAAAATATATGTTTCCAGACTCCCGTTACAGAGGAAGACTGGTAGTCCTGTTAAGGCACTATTGAAAATGAGCAATACCTGGAATTTCTCCAAAACCTGCCTAACAGTGTAGAATGACACAACTAAATGATTAGTTCAAATGTGTCAAAGTACCAATTAACACCTGGAATGCTATTTTGCCAAAAGAATGATGCTGAAGAATTTCAAACCCATAAACCAATCAGCTGATTTCAAAGTTCTCAATCTATTTCTTTCTCTATCGCAGCCATTAAGAAATTCTCAACTATAGCCCATAAAAAATAATCTACTCATCAACTGCAACACCCACTTTGTCTGCAGTTAATTTTGTTATCCTTCCTAACAACAGTTTATTGAAGAAAATGCTTTTGTTATTAAAACTGTGTATATGTTGGGTTTTTTCTGAACTGGAACTCAGCAATGAACTCATGGGACTAACACAACAGTCTGCTCCTACGCTCTGCAAATATATGAAGCCGAAGTGTGCAAGATCTGTCATATGGTCCAAACCAACTCTGAAAGCAGGGAGTTGAGTGGTAACTGCTCTTCAGATGTGGCTATGTAATATTTTTAACAGCATGATCCCAAACCAAATGAGCTGTGCTGTTTTCAAATTTCAATAATGATAGTGCTGAACATAAACAACAAAGACGGTGTTGTAAAAGAGGAACACATGAAAAAAAAGTCAGTCTTAGACTTCACAAGGATTAGAACATATAACCCATTTCAACAGACAACATATTTCAATACATTTGCAACAGTACCTATAATACCAAGTTAATGTATTTGCCAAAACAGAACTAAAAACCATTAAATCTATCTCCTTTGTGTAACTGCGGTAAGAAATAACTTAGGTAACCATAAGCATATGACCTCAATCACAGGTACAGTTTTGAACAAAACTTTGAGGTGGCACAGAATGCCAGAGATAAGCTGGACCGCCAGCCTAAGCCTGTGTGCGACAATAACCTTCCTACTAGATATTAACAACCCTGATATGGCACCACAAAGAAAATTACTAATTTGGACAAAGAAAAAAGGGACTGTAACAACAGTACAGAATTCACTACAGGGCAGAGATTTCTACTCTAGTTCAAATGATATTCAAGGACCTTGATTCCTGCTTCAGCTTCATTCAAGAATACTTACCCTTTTCATTAATGAACGAGGCACAAAAAGTAAAACTTTGATAAAGCTTACTGAGGAACATGAACTCTCAATTCAGACTTTTTATGCAGGAAGATTTGGATCATGTGAAGAACTGAAGTAACAAAAATGGAATGAAGTACAACAGCATGAAATCGGGACAGTCACGCATATTCGTAACTCTGAAGAATTTCTGCTTCCCAAAGACTAGAAGTTCATGCATAGGAGATAGCTATGTCCAAGGACTCAAGTACACTAACCAACTTCAGAACACCAGACATACCCATGTGATGCTGCTGGGTGAAAGACAAACACAATTTCCTAAGGAAATTTCCCAGGGGAAATAGTAAGGCATGAATAGCACAAAGACAATATGGATGATAAATTCAACATATGACTAGAAGGACTGATAATGCTATCTCAAGAAAAGAAAGAAAGACACTTGTAGGCAAAAAGAATAGAAAAGACTAAGATTTAGACAGTTAAAGTTGGTGGGGAAATGATTACACTTTGAAAATGTAACAGGAATAAACACAAGGAAGGACAGACAGCTACTCAACATGAAGAAAATTACTGGTTCAACAACCAGGTATAGATTAGCCATTAAAATTTATTTAGATCAGAAATTAGAAGACAATTCCTAACCACTGGTTAGAAGGTTCTAGGGCAGATTTTCAAACTCAGTGAAGTCCAAACACTTAATTAGTCTTTAGTTTACAAAAGCCACCAGCTCATACAGCTGCAGGTAACAGACAGTAGCAGACTCTGATTGGGGAAAGCTCTTACAACTTCATCTTGTTATTCATAATACAAAAGGAACTATAGTTAGTTTTCGCTTATTCAAAGTCAAATAGTCAAATTTAACCAAGTCCATAATAAGGGGAAAGTTTCAAATTCTTTACTGTGCAATTCTGTCAAATACTTGTACAAGACTCCTTTTTCACTGTGCTTCCATTATCCTATTGCAAGGCATGCCTACACAAATTGTAGGAAAAAGTGTCACACTGAAAACTCAAACTATCTATGCTTCAGTGCTGTCAAATACATTCAATTAAAGAAAAAGAAGCTAAATCCACCACCAGAATCTGTCAAGAGATCCTACAGTGGATGGAGAAGACTGTTGGCTAATGCAAGCTAATTGGCTGCATGGCCATCAACAAAAACAACTTCAAGTAAGGCCCTATTTGTTTAGGCACTAATCTGTTCAAGCTCACAGTAACAGTTCTATTAAACTTTAATTTAAAATGATTCCCAATTGCAGCAATTTAAAAGACTGTGTAAATTATATCAATGCTTTTTTTTTCTTCCTCTACTGCTACAAAATCTGAAATGTTAAATGAAACTCATTTGTATGAGTGTGTGTATTACATACTTCCCAAAAGACCGAAAAATTTCATCTTAGTTCTTCATGTGGGACATTTATAACCATTTCTTTAGAATACATGTACTGCCAACATGTTTGCTCATTCAAAAACACAAGCCCCTAAGAACCTCTTTCTGCAGGAAGAGAGTTCACAGCCTTAGAAAAGGACTTTAATTCCTGACCAACGGGAAAAGTCACAAAAATCCACCTTGAATAGTCAAACAGAAATCTTCTGAAAGCGAGATTTCACACTGCTTGGAAATATCCCATGTGTGTACATTACAGCAGAATTCAGAAACCAAAGTACTACATTATGATATATCTGTTTCATAAACAAAGTTGTTAACCACGGAGAAATTAAAGCCTAGCTCCTCTTTACCATGCCCAGAACAATTAGGTAATTGGGGACGCCACTCATTGGACTCCTGAACGCCCATCTTACTGTTACTCTGGAATCCAATTACTGCTACGAAGTTTCTGCCATTAAATTAACAGTAATGAAATTCAGCAACATTGTTTTCCCAGTTCCATCAGGTAATCAGACAAATGCTAGTGTGTTTCAAACCTGACGCATTCTCTTATTCCAGCAAATTCAAAAAAGATTTCGTTATACAATTTCTGTTCATCTTGACCCATTTCCCCTTTTTCAACTCCATCACTTTGCTGATGAGCTGGCTGAGAGCTTCTGCCCCTAAGACAATTGGCAAATGGACACCCATGCTCTTTCTGCCATAAATGACATCAACTTCTGCTATTCTACCCAGAATAGCAGAAAGAGACCCAGAAGCTATGTTTCTCAAATGTTTTTATTATCTACGTATCATTTTTGCTAGTTCCTTACTGTCATACCAGTCAATGTGAACAAGGAGAAGTCTCCACATGTAATACATGCCATCTCTAAATTAATTAAATCCAAACACGGAATCGTAAGTTAAACCATTTAAATCACATTTACAAAAAAATACTTATAGAATGCCTTTTGCTCACTAAACATACAGAGCGAAAGTAATTAGAATTGTTGGAAATTCTACACATCACTATTGAAAAATACTACAGTCATACTAAACTGCCTACATGACTTATCACACATTTTGGCTCTGATTTACAGTAATTTTATACAAACAGTATACCTAGGCCGAGGGAGGGAAAAAGCTGGGCCTCCTCCTGAATATACATTTGCTCACTTTTTTTTTTAGAAGTGAACAATAGACCCTAAATACCAGTGCCAGTGCCTTCAGAAGTACAAATGCTTTAGCAGGAACGGTTTCTAAAGTGCAACATTCCTTTCAGCACTATAAAGACAACTAATTAATGTTTTCACAACCTTACAGTAATTTTTTTTCATAATTTGAGGACAGTTGTTCATTAATCTATGTCTAAAAAATCCCCAGATCAAAAAAACTGACAGGGTGAGCATTTATTAAACTTAGATCCCAGGACCTTTGCTTGTTTCTGTTACACCTATCATCTCTGTCCAATCTAGAAGAAAAAATTCACAACTACTTTTGGACTCCAAAAAGCAAGGTGATTATGCAAATCATGGAACTCCTGAAGTGTTTTCCAGAAACTGAGTTTTTGCTTGGTGGTTAAAGAGCATATTTTTCATTTCGTGATGCCTGAGGAGAACAGCCAGTCAAAGATTCTCATTGCAAATTTGACTCTGGAATGAAGGTTGTGTTGGCTTTTTTTTTCTTTTTTTTTTTTTTTTTTTTTTTTGTTTTTTTTTTTTTTGTTTTTTTGGTTTTTTGGTTTTTTTTTTTTTGGTGGCTGAATTTTTTTTTTGTGGCTTTTCCCTCTATGTCACTGACATGGGTTTCTCGAGAAACAGAGCACCGAGAGCATCACCCTGTGCCATCCTCGGGCTCTCAGCACTGCCCACAGAACGGTGGGGCACATTTCACCGCTAAAATCCGCATCTCTCACGCAGAACACTTAGAAAAACGTGGTCCTATTTAAAAAAAAAAACCCAAACAAAAAGAAAAAAAAAACAAAACCACCAAAAAAACCCCGAAAACAACACATCACTTGAATTTCCATTTTGGTACAAAGAAGGAAACAGCAGCAACAAAGCGGAGACGAACACGGGTTTGGCTTTTTTTAACGTGAAAAACCAGACTGCAACTCCTCTTTGCTTGTGCCCCTGAGTCCCCCCGTAGCTGTCGCTGTCTAGGGCCGGTTTTCCCAGCCTGGCCAGCCGCCAGCTCCCCGCGCCCCCCCGGCAGCCCCAGGCGCCCTGCCCGACCAGCTTTCCAAGGCGTGCTAGACTGCAGCGCAGACTTTCTGGCTCCACTTCCATTGTTTGCACGGCTGCTTTGCTCCTTATCCAGAGCGAGGATTAGCATAAGAATACTGTCTTCCCCCTCTGCAAGACAGCTCCCCTCCAGAAGACCTCCACCCCTTAAGAATAAACATGGGGTTGGGTTTCTTTTTCTTCTTTTTTTTTTTCGGATTTTCTTTAAATCCTCTTTTCCTACTCAAGACTTGTGGAAACCAATAAAATCAAGAAAACGCTAAAGAGGCAAGGCTGACAAGGCTCAGAAATACCCGATTGCATAGATGAGTAATTACCAAGGTCAAAAGAGTCAACTTGATAATGCTACTCGAGGAGCACTCGCTCCTCACACGTTATGGGCATGAACGGAAAGTTATTAAAGGATACGCTTTCCAAACAGAGCAGAGAAAAAAATCATTTCTAGGAAGGAGTAGCAGAAAACAGATTTTACCAAACTCCCCCTCCCCCGTGTTTAATTTACACCTGGAAGATGGAGTTTCAAATTACTGCAAACAGGCAGGAAGCATTAATTATGAAGACAACCCCCAGCCAAAAATACAAGCAATTCCCTTCAAATACGAGTGGCAATGCCTTACACAGGGCAATCATTGCTGGCTGCCTACACAACTGCAAACCCCTTTCCCTCTGCCAGCTGACAAAGGGACTACGGTGTCCCTTTCAGAGCAAGTGACATGCAATCTAGTATTAAAAAAGGCCAACAGAAGTGTATTTCCCAAGAAGCAAACTGCTTGCCCTCAAAACCCTTAAAACTGTCAACACAGACATATTTGTTTGTTCTGCTACCCAGAAGATAACTGCTGTCCAAATTAATTCATATATCATTTCACGAGCAAGATAAAATACACTTGCAAATATTACTTCATAAGCAAGCCACATAATTTTTAAATCATCAAATTCAGCACTCCTCATTGCAATGGGCAAGAGACAAGCTTTCTTTAACAGTATTTGCTCAATACATACAAACAGCAGAGACAAGACTGGCAGGTTCAACATCATCATGATTTGCCAATACAAAACGCTGCTTGGCAAGGTAAACCTTAATCCTCATTTTCCTGCTTGCCATGCCCACAGAAACACCATACCCTGCTGAGAGGAGAAACTCTGTCTACCTGTTCCCACAGATCACTGTAAATAACACAAAGGAGTGGTCTCCATCAGACTTCCAAAGAGGAATTTTAATAGCTGGATAGGACAAATAAATGAAATAGCAGATGCTGCTCCTTTACACTCCTCTAAAATATCAATGTGGCAGGGAAAATTATTCTTTAAATGTTCTTGCTACAGAAAAAAAAAATTAGACATGTGCTTTGCAAATTACATTTACGTTTGTTCTTTGTGTTAGTTATATTGACCTTCTAACTTTAAATTTCAATCTCTCTTTTTGAATTATATGAATAGTTGACTAATGGCTCTTCCATGATCTGTGAGCCTCAACACTCACCCTAGAAATTCATGTTGGGATATTTTTACGAGATTACAAGCTCCAGACACAAAATCCGAGGAGGTTATCACCTTCACAGCAAGGGTAAAAGAAGTGAGCACTACTGTCAGTGGCAAGTCTAGAATAGCCTAATCTGGAATCAGTGGCAGTTTAAATGAATATGCTGAGCTCTGAACAGCTGTGGCTGATGAGCTGCCACTTGTCTGATACTGCCACAGAGGCACTGACCTCCAGAGAAAGAGCAAAGTGGACAAATAGGGTTAGTAACCTCACAAGCTGTCCCACCAGCAACTACCAGAGTTTACAAAGGAGAACCCTGATACATACAAGCAGGTTAACAAGGCTTCCAGGACCACGCAGACCAGAAAAAACAAACAAACCCACCAACCCCTCCCCCCGAAAAAAAACAAAAAAAAAGGAAAAAAAGAATAAAACCCCAAATCCATCTGAGAGCAACCATCTTGTAATTACAACATTCATTATCTTACATAGTATCTGCCAACTATTCAGATATTCTCAGGATCAGAGTGATAAATGCTTATGTGTAAAGCATAACATGCTCACACAGAGTTCTCTCAAATACTGGAGATATTAAATTAGATTGCTATATTAAGAAAGTGCTTCCACAGTACAAATAATGTTGAATGAATTCTGTGATGCATTCCTTCTCTATTTTCATCTGCAATACTTAATTTTCAATGTGATATATGTAAGAAAGTATTATTGCTCTGGGAAAAATTTCCAGGACTCCGGATCAATGTGTCTGAGCATTGTCTTACCCTGTTAGTACTCTGCAAGTTTTGCTGAGATTTTTAACCTGAAGTATACACTGCAGATCCGCTTGGTTAAGTAACTACAGAAACAACATGGCATGCACACGCACACAAACTACTCCTCTTAAGTTTAAACAATGTACTTTCATCAAATACAGCTTCAAAGACCTTTCTAAATCCAAACACAGTAATCTTTCAATAAGTAGACAGAGTTCAAAGGTAATGTTTATACTTCAACAGTAATAGTCCCCTACTTCCCTGATCTGAAGTGCTAAAGCAATACTGTTACTTTTTTTCCACACAAAATTCAAAAGCAACCGTGAGCTTTCTAGTCAATGAGATTAAAATATTTATGAGTTTACAAGTTTTATAGAAGTATCTCTCCCATTCCTATTCAAGCAATGACACTATCTCTTTTCTCAGTGCAAAAAGGTTATTTTAAACACACTAAGAAACATTTTTCAAGAACTGTTGCATAGTAGAGCTAAGGATAGCAGAACATCAGCAAGTAAGGTAGCAGTTTGGTTTGTTTTTAGATTAAATGAACTTCACATTCAGCTAATAAAATCCTTAATTATTTTTATTCAAATCTGTGTATCACTCCATATTGTAAAAAAGGCAACTGGAATAAGACCTAAGGAAACTAAGAAGGTACAGAGATTATATATTCCTTCTCCTACGAATTTCACTTGGTTTCCTACTTTTTCTCTTTTGGTGTACGACTTACACTACCCATGCTCAGTACTACAGGGATGACCTGGACACTAATTTTTATTGCAAACATCTCCCTCATTCCCCCATCATCTTTAAACTTGCAGGTATCTCCTATGATGTCTCAAGTGTTAAGTAAAAATCTTAAAAGTAAATCCATCTGCCCCTTAAGTGACTTCATTAACTCTGGCAATTCAATTATTCCCCAGTCATTCAAGATCACATTTTTCCAACTATCTCACTCTGCATTTTCTCCTGTTACTTCTGTCAAGGCTATTATTCCATCTAAGGGTCAGCTATTTCTTCCACATCTCCACTACCAAAGCCTTCTTTCTTTGAAGGTTCTTTAGTTTACATTAATCACCTTGAATGGGATGGAATAAAGGCTGATTCAAATTAAATCTGTGAGGAAAAAATTGAGTGTTACAAGAGAACCACAGATTCCATAATGGGAAGGAATTTTTGTTGCTAGTTTAAGAGAATACAGAATTATTTTTGGCAAAAAGGGGAAAAAAAGTCATCAACAGATCTTGGAATAACAACAAAATGTGTTTGAAGCATAGTCAAGTCTAGCCATTTGGGAACCCTTCTGCACATCTTCACTGCAGAAATTCTCCAAACAGATGTGACTATTGACCCCTCTAGCATTAATCTAACAGATTCAAGTTTTCTGTAGCTAACTGATCAACTGCAAACATGTAAAATCTGAGCACAAGATGTCCTGTTTATATCTAAATGCTAGCAAAAGCCTCCTCACACCTATAAGCAAGCCACAGCTTCCAGGAAATTCAGATTAAAAAATCAGGATTATGAGACTGTCAATTTCTTCAAAAGTTTGTATATAACACACACAAATGCAGGCATAGGTTAAATTTTTTCCCATGCAAGTTACACATTTGATCATCCACATGATTCTTCTCTTTTAATACATGTTGAAAGCTGTTCTAGAGAAGTTTTCACTGAGAGATAAGAACTCAAGTAAACTATGTAATGAAGTACCTAGTCCTAAATACTTTTGTCTTTCTGATTTGTGCATTCACAAAGGTGCAGAAGATAGGGACACCCATTTAATTACCTTTCTGCATGTATTGCAGGTGCTAATAACTAGGTTATCAAGAACAGATGGGTATCACTCAGATCCCAGGTCTCTATTAAGATGACACATCCTCTCACAGCTTTCCAGATACAAGCAAGCCACTATGTTTCTAAAACTTCATGCTAATGTTACCTTGCTCTTCACTTTTATTAGTAAATACAACTAAAGTATTACTACTTTTTGACATATAGCTGCCTTACCCGTCTTTTTGTTTCTTTTCCAAACCATTTCACTGTGAAACCAGCATATTGTTACTCTGCTTACTAATTTTCTAAGCAACTTCTGGTTATTTCTAGCTAAACCCAGCAAAATTACTAGCAGCCTAAGAAATGGTGTACACACTTTGTGCACTTGCACATAGCAGGTGAACCAGTGGTTTACACCTGCTGTTCCCTATAAATGTAAAGCACATCACCTTCATATTCAGATTATGTTATTAGAAATAACTACTGCTATCATCATATCAAGTCTGTTAATGACAAAGCACATTAATTAAAAAGAAGGATTTTTTTTCTTCTATCTCTATTGCCAAGAAGTTATCTTCTATCCTGTGGTATTAACAGATTTCCTTTTTTTCCAGAAATGGCAAAATATTTAAAATAACTGTCATATGACTAACTGGTTAATTAATATTTACTTCCTAGTAATTCAGATTATTTTTCACCATAGGTATTTGAACAAAGAGAAGCTTCAAAACACAGTATTTTAGCTTTAACAAATTATTACTCCAGCTTCTGAAATTCCTGTACTGTGCTGTAAACTCAAAACATACACAGTTTAAGGACATGATAAACATAAGCCTTCTTTACCTAGACCTAGCTGTGGTACACAGTTAATTTTTTTAAAGGATATTACAAATCTGTTTCAGAAACAGAAAACTAGCAAATTTCTATTGCACTGTTCTTAGAAACATCAAGGATATTATAAAAGGACCCTTATCAAAATCAATCTGAGAGTTTGGTAAGTTAACAAGTTGCTGGTTTTATTATTTATTATTTTAAAATACATTTTAACTGGACCCCTAGATTTATTTCCATGAAATTCTGTATCAACTACAACAGTTTAGAAACACTTCACCTAACATTTCATTAAACTTATTGCAAGATCCTAACATTGGAACCTGAATCTACTCCATAACTGACTTTTTTGGGCTGCTTCATAGTACCATCACAGAGAAATTTTTCATGCGCTTGGTTTTGCCTCAAGGGGGAAAAAAGGGAAAGATAAGAATTCCCAAACCCAAAAATAATCCCTGTCTTAACGTTTAGTAGAAAACCACATTTTACCATTCTTGATCAAAACACTAAATCAAAAGGTAAGCAAAAAAGGAAATCTGCTATGTTTCTAATTACACATCCATATTACAATAATCCAGTTGTAAAATACATTCCTATCAATACAAACATCTTCAGATTGTACTACACAGGAACTTGTCTAGGTATCTTTGAAATATGTTGCCTATTGCACTTCAACAGGAGCTCCTGAGCCAAATGGAGCCAACATAAAAATGAAGGGATTGTCAGACAGCTTAATCTGACCTTCCTGACCCTGACAGTCTTGACCTAGCAGTAGGGAAGGCTCTTGTTTTATGCAGTCTGAGATCAAGATGGTCACACTACTGTAACAACCTGAGATAGGCCAGGGGAAAATGGAAGCAAGGAAAGCTAGGAGGATACCAAAGAAGTGGCAAAATGTGTGACAGCACACTGCAGAACAGAGCTGCTCTGGAGTGGAATCACTGGCACTTCCTGTTTTGATCAACTGATTCACAAGATGACATGGACTTCTGGTTACTCCACTCCTGGAAAATGCTTTGAGCACACTGACCTGCATTTCCCATTTGTGGTTTGAGCCTGAAGTGGCTCAGCCTGTTTGTTATGGAATTAACTCCTAGCAAATAGTTTGCCACCAAGGAAATGCAATGGCAGCTAACCTAACCTTACACAATAATTGTTTCCTAACTGAATAGAGAAGATCTTAGGCAGTCTTGATGATTAATAAGAAAATCATTGCAGGACACCATCTCATCACTGGCACCCTTCGTTCTGTAACACCTGGAACACAACAGCATGTGTTCCTGGCTACTGAATGAACAAGCTACAACACATGAGAAAAGATGGTCCTACCCCCACTGGTTTCTGAGGAGACAGAAAGATAACAACTGTATGGACACTGGAAGCTGAAAAGTACAAACTTATTCCTAAATTGTCAACTAAAGTTACTGGTTCAGTACTTGAGGATACAAACTTATTCCTAAATTGTCAACTAGTTATTGGTTCAGTACTTGAGGTATTTAATCTCCTAATTGATGTTTTGCTGCAGGCAAGTCAAACTTCAGGGAGTATTTTACATTTTAATAGGTGGTGGTGGTAAGTCACTCAAGTCTGGTTGTCAACATCGCAAAGAAAACAAAGTAATCACACAACCAAACCCTTTATATTAAATAAAGAGACAGTACTATACAGGACACCAGCTGCAGAAGGAAATAAGCATACACATCCATACTGATTAAGTGTAATACACTAACCTGAGTATCTCCAGCTGCATTGCACTGGAAATGCTAGACTTGCAGAAATTCACAGGTGCAATTAAAAGACACACCTACTGACCCTACAAAGTAAGATGTAAGAAAACTTTGTGCTGAGTAGAGCTAGGAAAAGTGCACTGAACCTTAACATGGAGAAGTCAACCCAAAAGATTTAATCCCAATTTCTCTTTGTAAACTGAGTAGGAACTAACAAATAAATTAGCAGGTAGCAGTTTTAGATGCAAACAAAATACACCTTTTGTATATAACAAATATTCAAAACTAAACCGCTCACTTTTACATGTTTTTGTGGGTATCAAAAGTCATAAATGGGCTCGAAAGTGTACCTGGAAGCAGGTCAGGCTATGAAATACAACACTGCTAATCTCTCACTCTGGAAGCACATAAAATGTCTGATCAACACTTGGGACAAGGTACTCTGTCCACATGTGGTACTTATAGTATTTCTCTCCCTTAGCCTTGATGATCTTCTTTTTTTGTCTTTTGTCTTTGTCACCTTGCTACTGAAATTCAAGTATAAAGGTATGAAAACAAGAGGTAGTACACAGGAACAGAAATGATTAGCAAAAGGACTTGCTTTTATTTGGTTTTGATAAGCTCCTGCTTCTTGCCATTTTTATGTCTGTTGACTTACAAGCCCATAACCCCTAGAGAGAACAGAACAAACTGTGTCAAGATGGGGAAATTTCATGGTGGTGCTGCCATTCTATGTTTTGCTAGATCAGCTATTTACACACAGGAAAAGCATAAAACAATGCCCTTCCCTCAACTGTTGCTAATACTTCTACTTTTTAAAAAGACAGTGGACGAGAAGGCAAAAAAAGTAACTTGTGAAGGTGGCTGGGGATGTATTTTGTGTTTCCCTTTTTAAAATAGTATTGCATCCAGTGTTTTCAACCTGCCACTTGATACTGTAAAGCTTTTGCTCAGACATAACAGCAAAATAATAAATTAAACTAATAATCAACTAAAGCATTAGTAACAATCATGACCAGAGAGACTGCATTAAAAAAGATGTCTGATACCATAACTTTTTTCCAATGTGTCTGTACAACAAACATCTCTGTAGTTATGCTCACTTGTCTTCTGTCATAACTGAAATATGGACAGAGATTAGATCAAACAGCTGTTTCAGTAAGGTATTAAAGACTGTCACTGGCATACAAAAAAGTGACTCAGAAATTGTTTGTAACAAAGATACGGTGGCTGCTTATCATATGTTCTTTATCCCCGAAATACCTGAAATTAAATTTTGCATGCATTAACCTTACCTCCAAATTAGGAAACTGAATGAAACTGTATTGTACTTCCAGCTTCCTCCAGACTGTTTTCATCTGTACTTCCACTTCATTAGTTCAAAGGTGGTATTATGGAAATGCATATTTCTATAGATCTGTAAAACAGGAAGAGATTTTGACTTAAGAGATATCTGAAGAAATTGTGTTGACAGTTTATGGTATGTGATGTGCTCAATGCAGATACTCATATCTGGAACACAGAAGTCACCTGCTATCATGAGCTGCTCCCAGCCAGAGAAAAGCTTCTTATGTCTCACACCTTTCCCATAGTTGCACAGTTGAGGTACATTTGGGAAAATACTGACACAAAATTATTTAAAATTAATTTTATTTATATCATTAATCACTTGTATGAAAAAACCCAACAAAAATATTTCTATTCTAGTTTAAATACAGGTTTGTCTTAGATGAACAGTGATGTCAGGGAGGCAGGATGTTAAAAATCTCTGTAGAGAGTTTTCCTATGAAAATAAGCATTTCTGATCTCTACTAATAACTTTTGGATACCATCCAGATTTGCAAGCCTTCAGATACCAGGGTTCCAATTTTTTTAACAATTTTTCTTTTAAAACTCAGCAGACTAGAGAAAGGATACATCATTGGTGACACCAGTGGAAGGAAGAAATAATGCACAAGTCAATCTTTATTAAACACCAGAGAATCTGTACGACTGCAGCTTCATAACAAAAATCCACTGGTGTTACCCCATTAGTTCCAGTACACAAGGAACTGCAATATACTGAGAAATAATCAATAGGTTTATTGTAGCATGATTACTCCTGGGAAGAAAAAGCAAGGCAGGAATTTGGAACAAAGTACTGGCAGTAGGGTACGGTGGGCTTGATTCTTTTTGTGAGCAAGCCTGACTTGTGTCAGGTCCCAGCATTTTCAGATACAGCTAAGATGGGTTTATCAGCTTTATTAGCCTGATTCCATGTTGAGCAGATGCCACCTACTGCAAATTTTCCCCACTTTATCACTGTCACAATGTTTGAATGTTGCCATCATCCAAAGTGGCCAAACGGATCATACAAGAATTTTATCAAGTAGAAGTCCCAGTTTTATGACCATGACCATAACCTTGAAAATAATACAAAGGCTTAAACACCACTAACCTTGCTATACTGTTAAAAAACATACAACCAATCTCATCGTGTAGAGATGTAATGACTTATTTTTGAATACCAAGGCCACCAGTATGGGTACAGAGATGGACAAACCATGTGCCTGCGTGACTTCCAGCAGAGGGAGAAGTTTCAGCATCCACTGTCCTGCTCCTTTCCTTCCTAAGCAGCATAAAGACCTTTACCATTACAAGAAGGTCAGAATACTTCTGTCTCCATGTCCATTTATAAGCACTGCTCTTCACACACTGAGGTTTAACAGTCTTGGTAATAAATAATAAATTTGTGCAAAATGGTAACCCAAAACCATCCGAGTATCAGATAGCACCAGTTCTTAAAAACAACTGTCTCCACTGAGCAGACAGGCTGACACTTGACTTAGTTCTTCCACGGTAAAACTGAAAAACCATTCTAGCCATGCAATAGTGTTTGTAGAGACTGTTTTCAGTTTTATAAAGTAAAGGACCTGCAAAATATATCCATCTTGTCTTCTCTCGAACCAAGGAACTTGAGTTCGTCTTCTGCTGGACTCCAAATGAACAACAGACAGAAAAACAGTTGGTGTGCTTTCTGTTTTTACACCACCTCCAATCTCCCCATATCTAGTATCTGATTTACACAAAGGCCACTTTGTATTATTTAAAGAAGCTGCTTTACAAGAGTGAAGAGATTTTTGAAAATTGTTGCTCAGGTTTTTTTGTTTTGTTTTTATAACCATGTCCTCGTAATATTTTTCCAAATTCCCAGGTTGATTAAATTCTTTGTAACTGTCCATTTCTGTAAGCATTCACTGCCTTTCCTGATCCCACTCCCACGTATCGAATATCCAAGCTCTCTTACTGAACAAAATTATTTGAGTGAACTTCCTGATCTGCACGACTCCAGGTATGTCTACATTAGCATTTAATTCAAATCAGGACTGCACTTTTGAAGTCCATCTCCAAAACAACCCTATTTTCTTTGGCTTTGCTTTACATTGCAAAGTAGACATCAAGTACACGAACCAGATTTCTTTTGAATAAAATTACATCAGAGAATGAGCTTCAGGTCTACATTGTATATGCTCCAACCACCAACAGGAATTCAGCCACAGAATCGGACCAGGACCAGCATGAAATAAAACTCTCCCCACCTGTACAGCACAGATGCCAGGTTCTCAGCACCTGACAGATCTGATCCTATTACACCACACTGCTTGCTAATGTGGACACAGACTCTTTTATAACTTACGGAATTTTTGTGTCAGTTTCAAATTTTTTAAAGGGGAACTACTAAACCTCTGTCAGAGATGGGACTGAAATTAATAATAATTATTATGTGAATGACCTCACTGTGCTATTTCTTCCACTTCTTCCTCAGCATGAGATCCTAATTGAGAATATACTTAATTTTATAAAAATCAATTGACTTAAATATTTTTATACAGTTATCCAAATTGCTTAATTATTAATGTATTAGGTTTTCAAGACGTTTAGTGCCATTCTTGGTGGCATCTTTCAGAGAAGTGCTATCAAGAACAAAATAAAACAAGTGAATAAATTATTTGCACGACTCTACCTTCACTTTATTAGAACTTTGTCTACTACAATATGAGGCACAAATTCAAAATTAGAGAGCCTCACAGTCCTTGCCACTAGTTATATATTAAATCCAGATTTATCTATGAAGTGCTAAGATTAAATTTAATACCTGCACATACTAATAAGTCAAAAATATCAGCACTCAATCCAGGAAAAGAAAAATCTGCATTACATGAACACACTACCTGCCAGGTTAACCAGAGAACTCTAAGTTTTCTGCCACTGGCAGGCCCCAGGGAAGAGTCAGAATATCTAAACTGAGTTGATTTAAACCTCCTTTGGGAAAGGGGGTTTAGTAGGGTGGGGGTGGTCACCCTGCTAGCACAGGCTGCAGGGACCAACAGTTATGAGCAGGACAGACAGCAGTGACTTGCAGTGGCAAAGCTCTAATCAAACTGACTCACCTCGAAGAGCAAACTGTACTCAGGCTGTGGATTGCTTTTTCTTGTCTTACCACTTATCTCTAGTTACTGCTTGCCATCTCAGTAGTTTCAGTTTCTTCAGTTCCAGGGCCACATCCAACCCATTTCCTCACCTGTCTCTTCTTTTGATTCCAAAAACTTTCCTGGCACTTGACTTTCCCTGCACTCCATTCCTCCACTTCACCCCCACCCTGCCTGAATCTTAGCAATTCAGTTATTCATCTTGCTCCAGGAGGGACCTTGCTACTTGTTAAATACTGTATGAATTTAAGGAACATAAGTTTGGAAATAACTTTAAGGTAACATACCAGTTAAAGTAATTCAATTGCAATTAAGTACATGATTATACAAGGACTGATTGGTACAGACTATGGGTTAAGTATTTTTCCATTCATTCCAGTTTCCAGTTACTTCTTTCCTGCTCTTTCAGTTCCTCCAAGCATCAGCACGACACTTCTGCATGATCAGCTGATCATGTCTTTATTACAGTTTATGAAACAGAACTTGTTCTAAAGTTTCTGTAAATTCAGATCATGACATAGTCATGGGCTAGGGTGATATCAGACCAACAGTTAAATCAGAAAAAACCCAGAGGCAACAGCACCTGAGACACAGGGTGGGAGCAAAGGGGGAAAGGAGAAAACCACATGGTGCTAGCAACATGTCTCTGTATGCAGTGTCAGAGAGTTCATGGCCAGCTGACAGCTCTGTTTCAGAAGCAGAATTATTAATTTACAGGTAAACTACAGTCCTAAACAATAGGCTTTTTGTTAGAAATCTATGCACAATGAAAATACACTGCAGACCCATATGGCAGCCCAGAAGATGCTTCAGTTAACAGTCTCATGACTGCCACCAGAAAATTTAGCCAGAGATGCAGTAAGCTAGAAAGAGTTTGAAAAACAGTGAGTATATTGCTTTTAGAGGTATACCACAGCTGTGATATTTGTGTGGAATTGTGAAGTGAAAGCAGCCATACTAAATTTCCAAATCCTACTTCAAAGTTCATGTCCAAAGATAAGAATTTATTATGGAAACCCTTTTCAACAAATTCACATGTGAGAAAAAAACCCTTGCACACTGGGAAAAGCAAACATCATACTGCCTGTGGCAAATCTGGGGCTTGGTGGTTTTGTCCATGAAACAGTGAAGGTATATGAGCAAGAACATCTCCCTGAACACACAGCCCTTCCAAATTCACTGAGATCAACGTGGACTGGCTGAACAAGCATATCCCTTTCCACATCTCTGGACACCAAGTTTTCCAGGTAGCAAGAGGGGAAATAAGAGCCTGAGATATGGTTAAAGCACATTTATCCAATCCTTGAGGCAAGATAGTTCAGAATTGTTCAGAATCACTTCAGTAAAAATATACCTACATAGAATGTGATTTTAAAAATTAATTTTATGTCTGCATTCCCTTGAGTTTTAATAAACATCATTAAGTTATTCTTGCAAGTTATTAAAAATATAAGTTATTATACAACATTCAAGCACTTCATGTCATACTATTCTTCACATCTGTATTACAGTGGCTTGGCCTTCCTATGTATCTGGTCAAAACTCTCAAATTAGTTCAGGATACCACTGATCTTTCCAGCACTTCCAGGTTGCTCCTGGAAAGCCTAGATTTCTTTATTGATTACTGAATGGATCCTTGACAGCAAAAAGAATTCTTAATAATTTGCGAGGAGGTCTCTATATCTTCAGAAATACTACCTTGAAACAGTTGGAAGAAAACAAGATATCACACAGAATTAATACAGACTTGAATCAACTGGTCGATTTAAGTACTAATCTAACCTGGCTGGTTATTTGTGCAGGCACCTAAAATAATGAACAAGTGCTGCTGCCACTAATGCAAAAATCTCTTGATTGACCTTCTGTTTCCAGCCTGATAGAAAATACAGGACAAATCTGTACAAATTTTTTAAAAAAGACTAAAAACCTACAACTGCTTTCTTTTTTGTATAACAAAACACAAAGAAAAAAATTCTTCTCCATCAGAAGCACACAACTTCCTTCTTACTGACACCAAATTTTTAGTTCATGAACATCACTACCTGGAGGTTAAATCAATGGACTAGGCCTAGCACAGTGATGTAAATTTTCTTGCAGAACAGAGACAGATGCTCTTCTGGGTCCTTAAAGGCCTTGTTCTACTCAGGAGGTATCAAAGGACTCCTCACATCATTTGGCCCCTTTACATAGGAGGGGAGAATCAGTATCCCAGAACAACCTGAGCTTTTTCTTCTGAGGCCTTACAACCATGCAAGCACACATGTACAGAAGACACCCTGAACAGGTTGTACCTGAAGGACCAACACACTGATTCACAGCTAAGCACTCTCCCTGCCCCTGTTACACATTTCTGTTTTCATCACTTTGAGTTTCCTGCTACCATATGAGACAGAATGTTCTACATGATCAAGCTCCTGAGAAATCATTACCCGAGGGCATATCTAGAAGTATTAGAGATCAAATAAATTCCCAAGTAAGGTGGGACTGTGCAGTGCAGACAACTGTCATGGTTTAACCCCAGCCAGCAGCCAAGAACCACACAGCCGCTCACACACTCCCCCACCAAGGGGATGGGGGAGCAAATCAGAAGGGTAAAAGCTACAAAAACTCATGGGTTGAGATAAAGACAGTTTAATAGAGAAAGCAAAAGCTGCACACACAAGCAAAGCAAAACAAGGAATTAATTCACTGCTTCCCGAAGACAGGAGGTGTTCAGCACCTCCAGGAGAGCAGGGACCATCACGCGTAACGGTTCCATGGGAAGACAAACACCATCACTCCAGATGTCCCTCCTTCCTCCTTCTTCCCCTCACCTTATATACTGAGCATGATGTCCTATGGTATGGAATATCCCTTTGGTCAGTTTGGGTCACCTGTCCCAGCTGTGTCTCCTCCCAGTCTCCCATGCATCCCCAACTTCCTTGCCAGTGTGGCAGTATGGAAAGCAGCAAAGGCCTTGGCTCTGTGTGAGCTCTGCTCAGCAATAACAAAAACATCTCTGCATTATCAACTCTGTGTTCTGCACAAAACCCAAACATAGCCCCATACTAACCTCTGTGAAGAAAGTTAACTCTACTTCAGCTCAAACCAGCACAACAATGCATTTTCCAGAATTACACAAATCTGCATAAATCACAGTGCACTCACTCTCTCCCCACAGCATCTAGTGACAACAGGAATTCATTACTGGGGCCATGAGAATCCAGACATAAGCCTCCTTAGATCCATAATGAAAGTCTGCCTCAGCAGTGAGGCCAGAAAATTCCATCAGGCTTTTACTTTGCCCTGGCAGATGTAATTCCTTATAGTAGAAAGAGTCTAAGCCTCCTGACTTCTTAGAGGATATCTTGTGCATTTTATTTTGGCATGCCTTGCTACATCATCTGGAGTCATCTGAAGAGCTCCACAGCCTCCTGTGCTGCAAGAGCAGGCTCTGTGCTCCCAGTGAAACCACAGTATTCCTCCCAGTCATCTTACTAAATGTTCTGCATCCAGTGAGCCAGTAGAAGCTGAAAAATGAGCTGACTCTCCAAACTTTGGAGCTAAAAGGAATCTGACAACAGCTTGCTATGAAAACAAAAGCAGTTATATAGCAGGCCACCCTCAAAGGGAAACTCATCAGTCTGCAGCACTGGTGATGAATCAAAGCAACCAGTTCATTCAGCATGGAGAGGTCAAGTCAGAATCTGACTTGTCAAGCTTTGTCAAATAATAACTGGGCTAAAGCTTTTGCTGTGCAGCTCCTTCTTTCATCATATCCCACAGCTCTCCCCATATCAAAACCAACTTCTCCAATACCTTTGCTTTTCAAGAGAGATCTGAAACTCAACCGTTTTAGCTCAGCTTTGGAGGTACCCAACCCAAAGCTCCTCCACCCACAATCTCAGCTTCCTCTTGGGTTACTGATGGCCCCACAATTAATAGTCTTCTGCTGCATCTGACATACCTGCAAACATAAGGCTAGTTGTGATACCACTGACATCATAAGCCTTCCTGAGTTTCACAGATTTCTCAAAAAACCTGCTAGGCTCCATGCTGATCAGCCATCAGGCAAATTTTGCAGTCAGTTTTCCCAGCATGCTGCAGTCCCTCCCTGTACCCTACTTGCCACCTGGCTAATAGGTTGCCTCGCGTGGATAGAAGCAATAAAATTCGATCACTTGGCACATGGACTCTGACGTGTGCATTCTTATCATAATACTGATCCCGGGAATGCTGCCCAGACTGCAATTTCTCTCTGACAAAAGAGCCAATGAATTTTAGCTTCTGCCTGTCCCGCAGGACATATTAGACCACATTCTGATAGGTGATCCTCTTTCTCCCTCCCCCTAAGATTCCTGCAAAAGGTCAAGTATTTCCTCAATTTGTCTTTTTTTTCACAGAGTAATTCAAATGGTGAGAACCATTTTCAGGAAACCTGTGACTTAAAAATAAAATAAAATTCTGCTACAACTTTAAAATCCCATAGTCTTGTGCACTATCAAAATACCATAGAGCAAACAATCTCAAAACTGCACTAATGTTCTATCACATTGCCTTATACTCATATTTATAGGTTTAATGTTTATTTTATTTCCTCTCTAAATTTAAATTTTAAATTAAATTTTTCAACATTTTTCAATAGTATGGTGGGTTGACCTAGGCTGGACACCAGGTGCCCATCAAAGCTGCTCTATCACTTCCCTTCTCAGCTAAGCAGGGAGAGAAAATCTAATGAAAGGCTCATGGGCTGAGATAAGGACAGGGAGAGATCACCCAGCAATTACTGTCGCAGGCAAAACAGATGCGAATTGGGGAAATTAGTTAAATATACTACCAATCAAATTGGAGTAGGATAATGAGAAATAAAACCAAATCTTTAAAATACCTTCTCCTCCTCCCTTCTTTGTGGGCTCAACTTTACTCCTGAACTCTTTACCACCTCTTCTTCCTGCAAGTAGCACAGGGGGATGGGGAATGGAGACTGTGGTCAGTTCATGACATGTTGTCTCTGTCGCTCCTTCCTCCTCAGGGGGAGAACTCCTCACACTCTTCCCCTGCTCCAGTATGGAATTCCTCTCCATGGGTCCACAGGTCCTACCAGCAGCCTCCTCCAGCACAGGCTTTCCATGGAGTCACAGCCTCCTTTGGGCATACACCTGCTCCAGCGTGGTGTCCTCCACTGGCTGCAGGTGGATCTCTGCTCCATTGTGGACCTCCATGGGCAACTCATTTTGTTCTGCACCATGGGCTGCAGGGGAATCTCAGCTCCAGTGCCTGGAGCACCTTCTCCTCCTCCTCCCCCTCTTTCACTGACCGTGGCATCTGCAGAGTTCTTTCTCTCACATATGCTCACTCCTCTCTCCAGGTACAGTCGCTGCTGCACAGTAACTTCTTCCCTCTTCTTAAATCTGCTATGCCAGCAGTGCTACCACTGTCACTGATGGGCCTGGTCTCGGCCAGCAGCCAGTCTGTTCTGGAGCCAGTTGTAACTGGCTCCATTGAACATGAGGAAGTTTGTAGCAACTTCTCACAGCAGCCACCCCTGTACCTCCCCCTCCGCTACCAAACCCTTGCCACGCAAACCCAATACACACAGCTGCGCAGGAACCATACTGAACACAGGCTGCAAGGTTAACTTTGACAAGGAACACAACTTACCAGAACACAAAGCTGGGGATGAGAAAACCTTTCCAAAGAGATCACTGCCTTCAGCAAACCACTAAGTCAGAGCCATCATCTCAACAGCTCTGAACACATGGAAGTGTGACAGATTCTCTAAGGAAATCAGGAGACACTTCAAACACCAGCCCCCATCCCCAAATGGTTAAAGGCCTTCACCATGAGCAGACTGACCAGACATGTCGTTTTTCCAACAGAAAATCATGTGGCCTACACTCTAACATTCAAAAGAGTAAAATAACACTCTTGGGGGAACCAACACAACATGTGCTGGAGCTAAAGAAATTACTTTTTCATGCAGATATCAGAATACAAACTTACGTAGTACTTAGCGTACAAAACGTCTAAGAGTTCTTATAATTAACATCTTTCTAAAAAAAAAAATCATAAAAACACTTTATTAGCTCAGAAGTGTTTCCACAAAATAAACACCCATGGCACTGTCCTGTCTTGGTCTTTCACAACAGAACACTGAAAGTATGAATGCCTTCTTCCATTGTATCTGAGAGACAGAACCCAAGTGAAGGTTAGCCATCATGCATTTTAGCTGTCAGCAATGAGAACTATTAAAAAAGAACATGGAAACCTGTAAGTCCAGAAGTCAGCAGCTGGCACAGACACAAAGCTGAACACTTATTTTTTCCCCTAGAGTCATAAAAACACGCATGTTCTATTCAGTGGCCTATACTGAAACCAAAATCCTGTTGGTATTAGAAGCACAAAAGCACAGAATATTTGCCCTGCTCAATAAAATCTGTTTGAGTTCTGCTGAAACATATAAACCTTAAAATCTGCATTTGTTTCCACCATTGTAAAGTAAAATGAAAGAATCAGTCGACTATCATTAAACCTTAAAATTGGCAGTGACTACAAAAGCAAGGGAAGTACACTTAGATGAAATTCATGATGATGCAGTCTGCATCATATGAAGACTATAGAAAGGACCACTTGTATTTATACACTAAATCCTAAATTCAGGCTCCTATTCATGTAATCCTTAGTGATAAAAAAAGACAACGCACAGGTTTTTTTCTGTAACTGATTAGTCATACTTCAATCAACACTAGAATTTTATTAAAACATACTGCAAAGTGTTTTCCTTCAGACTAGTTATGACTTATCAATACTGCTTTGGGAAAAACTGACTACAGTTTAGGAAGCAGATAGGGTAGCTTAGAATGCTGCAAACAATCTGTGCATCCTTTGGAGATTCCATCTGCTGATAGTTATCTATATAAGGATATATAAATTTAGAAATATAAAGTATGATTTCCAGTAGGCCCTTCCATATTCCCCAGAACACCACCTAATTTCTGTGAAATAGAGACAGGACATTTGGAGAATAACCAAACATCTGAAAAAAGGAGACAATCAAGCACAGGAGCCTTCTGCAGACAACAACTTTCAGCTAAAGATGAAAGACATTAAATCCAGTCTCTTGCTCTCTTTAAAGTCACTAACTACACAATGCTATATAACAAAACAAAAAGAAAGGCATATAAAATGTTTCAAAAAATTCTAAGTAACTTCAGAATTCATTTGGTCCCAGTGTAGTATCTAAATTTAGGAATTATCGTGGTGTACACATTAAATCCTTTTGGATAAAACTTCAGTCATAATGCCATAGCCTTCTAATGCACAATGTCCCAAGGATGTTCTGGCTTTTCGCAATTAACTGACTTACAGAAACAATTCTAAGTCTTTGGCAGAGAAGATTTAGAACTAAATGTTTTACCGTTTTTTGCAGTTCAATGGTACAAACCCCACCACCTGTCTATATCTAAAGTGAAAGAGTGCTTTATAATCCAAAAAGCCATATGAAATGACCTTGGTAGCATTTGACTGTATCTCATCTCAAGCAGACTGAACTTTCCTTCATCTGTTTACAGGGTAGTACTTTTCCTGATACAGTAATACTGATTTGTTATTCAGACAAACAAATACCATCCCCAGAAAACACAGGTCTTTTTCTGCAGAAGTGGTTACACAAAATAAAGCCATAACTATGGAATCAGAACTCACATTCAGATGTTTGTACCAGGGACTTGTTCCTGCACACTTGGTCCCTGAAATTTCTTCAAACACTGTTATTTCAGGAAAAAAATTTGAATTAGGGGAATTAGAATCATGGAATAGCCTGAGCTGGAAGGGACCTCACAAGGATCATCAAAGTTCAACTCCTGACTCTGCACAGGACCACCCCAAGGATCACACCATGTGCCTGAGAGCACTGTCTGAAAGACAACTCTGGCAGACTCGACGCTGTGACCCCTTCCCTGGGAAGCCTGTTCCAGCACACAGTCACCCTATGGGTGAAGAACCTTTTGCCAATGTCCAACCGAAACCTCCCCTGACACAGCTTCATGGTGACACCCCAGGTGCCATCACTGGTAACCAGAGAGCAGAGATCAGTAGCTGCCCCTCCAATTTCCCTTGCGAGGAAGTTGTAGACAGTGATGAGGTCTCCCCTCTCAGTCTCCTCCAGGCTGAACAAATCAAGTGACCTCAGCCATTCCTCATATGGCTTCCCCTCTAGGCCCTTCATCATCTTCATTGCCCTCCTCTGGTTGCTCTCTAGTAGTTTTATATCTTTTTTCTTGGTATTGTGGTGCCCCAAACTGCACATACAACTCAAGGAGAGGTTGCACCAGTGCAGAGTAGAGTGGGACAATCACCTCCCTCAACTGTCAGCAATGCTGTGTCTGATGCACAGTTAGGAGAGAAATCTCAAGTAATAAAACAAACTGGATATTGCTGAAGTTTACTCATCAGGATTTTGGAAGATATGACCATAATTTCCATCCTTACCATTTTCACGATGATGCAGAACTTGATTTGTGAGTCTAAACTAAGGCCACCATGGCTTCAACATCTGCCCTAGCTGAGGTGAACAGGTTAGAGTAAGGCAATGCTGCATCACACATCAAATAATACATATCCATAATTCAGTGTAGAGACTAAAGCACTCAAAACCCCTCAGCCACTTCAGTGATTAAGTCTGCCAATTATTCATTCAGAAGGCAAGAATATTATCCTGCCTGTATTTCTTTGGCCACCAAATCATTCACTCTTTCAACCTGACCTGAGATTTCTAATGACAATTTCTAAACACTACATACAGAATAGACCTGAAGGGCACAGACAAACACAGGGTGGAAAAACTCCATACCAAGTTCCTGGACATGCTGTACAGTTATCTAATATCTAATCTGGCCTCTCACATTTCCTACTGATTTATATATTGGGAAGTAATGGCAAAGAATTCCAGTTCATCTCATCTCAAATTCTCTTCTCCAAATGCACAGGAGTACTGGTGTCCTCATCAAGGATTTTAAAGAAAACTAAGCTGCTCCCCACCCCCTAAAGCCATAATAAAAAAATGTTGTGGTAAATACTGGTGACAGGCCACTGGCAGAGAACAATACACATCTTCTGGTTACCTGCCTGGGAACAGGTTCACTTCATCAAGCAACACCACCTTCTATGAACAAATAATGAAAGAGATAGGCTGTATACCGAAAAAAAAAAAAAAAAAAAAAAAAGGACTCAAAGAATGGCTAAATTAAATCCACGACTTCTTCAACCAGGGAAAGGTTTTTGTCAACAAAACTCTACAGGCACCAGAAGTGTGCTACCACCCATTTGCTTAGGCCTGCTGAGAACTCACACACCTGATATTATGCACATACCTTTAACTGCTGTGGCAATGCTGCTGACATATGCTAACGGACAGAACTGACAGCTGCTTTGCTTCAGACACATTTTAATACATTCATCTATACGTTAAGGCATCATCCTAGAAGTTGTGGACAAACAGAGCATTCCAAGAAGGACCTGAGGAGTACAAGTGATCATTCTCTGGTGCACTTGGTAACATGTCACTTGACAGAGATGAGCACAAAGCTCACAGAAGGAGGGGCAAAAGGGAGAAAGGAGGCATAAATTGTTTTTTTTGCCAATTAAGCATATTTGGGGTGGGAGAAAACTCCTGGAGTATGACAACAGTTTTAATACATGCTTTATAGCAAAATACACTCCAAACAAGAAATCATCTTATTCTTGGGAGGTAGAGAAAGTTAGTTAGGCTTCATTGTCTGTGTTCCAGAGTGGCATAAAAGATGATATAAAAGCTTTACCATCAACATTGAGAGACACCATAGAAAAATATGAGCAAGCATAGCTATTGTTTAATAATGTTTTTGTAAAATTCATGTTTATTTTAGCTCTGGAAACCTCACCCTCATGCAAGAAGCTTAAGATAGTTGACACTGTTGCTTTAATGTGACCTCTAGCAAACAAACAAACAAAGAGAAATAAAGTCAAAACTTGCAAAACCCAAATCCCTCTGACACTGGCAGCTTCTATTTACTGAAGGCACAAGAGCCAGCAGCTGACATTTGAATCTGATCTGATTCAAACAGGAAATACACTTGAAAGAGTTATCAATTACAGACTGATTCACCTATGAGGCAGTGGATACTCCATTCTAAGAAGACTTCTGAAGGCACAGTTAAATGCATTTATGGCACACTGGGCTAGACATTTATGTGGGTTGCCTTTTGCCCTGAAGTCCATGAACAGAGAACAATCTCAAGCAGAATTCCTCAAACCTGAAAACAACATACCCACTGCTCAGATCAACTGAACAGAGCTCCCCAAGTACAGGACCACTTTGAAATTAGTGGAGACAAAGTTCCATTGCATGAAGCATGGACCACCACATGAAGATCTTTTATCTTTCCATCACTGTCCCATTTGTAGCTAACTAACAATATTTAAACTAAAATAAGATGAAGGCCGAGCTATTTCAGGTGTACAAATTATTACACCAATGTAATGTATAGCTTTTAACAAAAAGCTAAAACAAGTTTTACAAATACATTTTAAATTTTTAATTACTCTAAGTAATTGCTGCTCTCTTTTTCTGGGCAAAAGGAAAATAGAGCAACCTTCTGTGTTCCCTTAACTTTCATTTCCTACTCAAATAAGTGAGTAAAATTCTTATTTTAACCAAGGAAAAATGAAAAAAGTGGTTTCATTATACATGTAACCTCTGTCCCTCCCTACACTGAGAATCACCTGGATTCTATTAAACTGTAAAGCAAGTACCAGGCTTAACAGGTAAATGAAAGACCAGCAACAATGCTTTATAAAATTATGCAAGAAAAATATTTTAACTACTATTATTAGCCTACAGAGCAGTTGCCTCCTCCTCCTCCTAAGCAAAATAACAATCAATACCGTGAAATTTAGGGGAAGTCAACAAGACTTCCAAACAGGGCTATTCGGTTATCTTATCTCAGAGGTTTCGGTGTTTTCATCTTTTGAATCACAAAATATAGAGTATACATACCACTCCTCAAAGACTATGCAAGAAAAGGGCCCAGCACCAGACAAATACCTCCTGGGCTCGAAAGGAATTCAGTCACATCTCAGTATATGCTCAAGTGAAACTCGTATGTGGCTTACAAACTTCACCAACAGGAGCATTCCTTGGAATATTTTCATACCTTAAATAGATAACAACAATGCAACTGCAGTGCTGGTGTTCAGGTAGGCCTTTTCAGCATAACCTGATTTCCACTGAAGCAGAAAGCCATTGAATTTCCTCCTTAATCCTTGCAGAAACAAATTTCAGCGGGTTAATGACTTATTTGAAGTTCAGCATTCCCTGTTTGACAAGAATGCAAGACACTTGTAAGTGCTGATAGATTTCAACACTGGATAGTTTCCAAGAGTATTCATTGAAAATAAAAAAGAATCCCAGTTCAGGGCAGCAGCTTCCTTATTCAGGTAAAGAAAGGTGAAAGGCTGTCCAAGAGCAAATTGAAAGTAAACAACAGAAATAAGTCAGGTTTTCCTGAAGGGTTTTATAAAGGATGGACTACATTTTGCCTGTTTTCTTTTTACAGCAAGATACTTAAATTCAAACTCCCACATGTATACCATATAATTAAACAAGACTGCAAAAAGAAGAAATGTATACGCACTATCATGACAACTTTTCCTTGTTCAAATCTGAAATCCATTTGCTGGAATAAAAAATTGCAGGAAAAATGTACAGGTTATGGATTTAAAATCTGTAAGATTATATGTCTTAAAAAGCCAAGAAGGAACAAGTTCAATACTCCCATTTTTTTAAATGTGAAAGAACATGAAGTTATTTATGTAGTCCCTTCCTTATAAACCACAGAATATTACAAAGGATGAAATGACTTTCCACCTTTTTATAAGCAGCTTTGAAAATTACAAAAATTGACATGGAACTACATAGCCATGCAGCAGCAGGCTCTGTCTACAGGAGAATCTTCCACAGTGCTCCACAGAAGTACACAGCTTTCCTAACTATCAGCCCTATCAACTCAGCCCAGGGTCAAAAATGGGTTACTTTCTTGGGATTGCATTAACAGTGGAAGATTCTGCAAAGGAAAGTATGTACCCCAGGTATGTCAAGTGATTTATTCTAGTATACAGGACTGCAAGTCAGGACACAGCTTTCAAGCACACAACCAAGTTTGAAAAGTCTGACTTGGTTCTGCTGTCTCCAGAAAAGTCACAAGATAAAACAATAAAAGTTACTAGTGAGCAGAAATAAACGAGTGTGTTTAAAGAGAAGTTCTGCTGAATAGAAGCAGACTTGCACATTCCTTCTAACATTAGTATATTCTCAAATCTAAAATAGAACAAGTATTTGAGTGTATTTAAACAGAACCACACAACAACTCAATAACAAGCTTACAGCTCTTTATATTTAAAAAGAAAACAGAACTGGAAAGATCTAAGCAATGCAACTAAATCTTGATCAAAGCAGCATGCAATCATATTCTGGCAGTCACTAGAGCAGATGCCTGCCATTAGTGTAACATAAGCATCTCCATAACCTAACTCATCCTTATTTAGAAAGAAGAATATCTCGGGTAAGAACAAAACAAAAAGTTTGGAGTTGCAGGAAACACAGGAATGGGTAAGCTCAAGCTGCTGTAATATACTTTGTTTGTGCATTTCTGTTTGCAAGTCAGGTGAGACCCAAAAATTCTCAAATTCTTTAAAATACAGGACATCTGTCTCTAATAAACCCGAATGTTATATCATAATTCAGTGACCTGATCAAGTGAGTTTCAGACTGCCAAACCTCCAAAACCCCATCTAAATCAGACTATATGGGTCATGGCCTTTTGTAAAAGCAGAGAAGGGAGTGGGGAACATAGGGAGGAAACAATGACAGGGAACGCAGATATGCATGACCCAAAACAAAGCCTCCTAACAGTGTCCTTGAACAGGACTGCTAACTCTTGCCAAGGCAGAAAATGACCTTGGGTTATTTTCTGTTTCCTAAGCTAACCTGGAAGGAGGGAGAGGGGGCAACACCCCAATACATATTCTTTAAAATACAACTCAAAAAGCTTCAAAATTCAAGAATTCTCCTGATAAATTAAGAACTGGCCTTTCCATGTCTATACACTCACTCAGGTGTAAGGTTTATCTCTTTGTCAACAGAACCTAATGCTTTGCAATTTGTACAATGACAGCATCAGTTCTTCCAGGCAGAGTCCAGCAAACTGGTTTGGCAGAGGTGGGAGGTCTTCCTGGCTGGCTGTAGGGGGGTGTTTTCTGCTGTTAAATAAGCTAAGACCTGATCACAGTTCCTCTTTGTTAAAAGCTGCAAAATATTTATAAGCTATCTCAAGAGGAACATTCTTAAGATACTGAAAAACAGCAGCAATTTAGATATATAATTCTTATCACACTACTTGTAACTTGACCCTAAAATTTACAAACTGAAAAGCAGCTTCAGAGCCCTGTAGCTGCCCCTGGGATGTGGAGGACAGTTAAAAAATTAAAAAAAGAAAAGGCACATGATAATTTGAAAACTGCATGATCAAGATGCTCTTAAAGACACAGAATATGTTATGCCAAATACAGTAAGAACACTAGCAGGATGAAACCATACCTTCTGCTCGAGTTGACAGATGAGACTTTCAAAGGTGTATCAAGAGGGGCAGAAAGAACATGAATTCACCCCTCCATCAGCTTCAAAGGTCATGACAAAGAAAAGTTTATCAGCAATGTACATAGGAAGATGTCTTGCAAAAATTAAATAACTAGGATTATTCATACTTTAAAAGGGATTAAAGGAGGGAGATTATTTAGGATAATAAAACAGGTAAGGAAAATATGTGGAGAGCTATTGCTTCTCTCCAGACAGAAGTTAAAACACTCCAGAATTCAGTTTACCCATAGAGCAAGTGAAGCACTCAGCCCAAAGCCCCTCAGCCTCACATGCTGCTTCAGGCACACTGACCCCACAGAGCAGCACATGAAACAGCAAATTGTCTACTGCACGTGAAGCAATGACAAACAACTTTATTGCACAGGAACAGCACATTATTTTTTTACAGGTTTTTTTTTTAGCACCTGGATTATTTAAAAAACATTTTCTACATTTAAAAACTACAATAATTTTGGAATTTTACAATTTTTAAACTCTTTAGCCAACTGGAAATGTTAGAAGTTTTCACAGCTTAAGCTCTAATTTTCTATCTAAAGTCGGATGTATTTTGATGAGCTATAAGGGCTTATTTCTCCTTAAAAGTATGACAGGATATGACCCTGGACAAGCAGAAAATCCCATTTAATACTTCAGACTATTCTCATGTCATGTTTTTAGGACAAATAATTGTGTGACACACCAATTATGCAGCACCACCAGTATACACAGCTACCACTGAAAAGCAGATAAAGAGCTTTCCAAGCCACTGTCAGCAAGTGAAACTAAAATAGTTTATGGACAATCTAGGAACTGCTAGATTTCTGCTACTGCAGTACTAAAAAGCACCACAGAACTATAATGGGAAGTTGCCTATAATCTAGCCTTATCTTTATTACATTTATCTTACTATCTTTATTTTATCCTCCTTAAAAAGGCTGCCTCTCAACCTACTAAAAAAATTAAAAAGCCACTTTTTACGCGAGAAAAATTTCCAATACATCTGTGACGATGAATGTACCAGTGGAGGAACAATTTTCCCATTTTTCTTTAGGTAATTCTCTGCAAGATTACTGCTACTTTGTGACAGTAATGGTATTTATGATCAAACTTAAATGACACACACACAAAACCAAAACAAGCCAAAAGACAGAAAAGAACACCCAAAATTCCAAGGAAATGGACTGGTTTTTTTAAAGCCTGAGTTAATGCCAGAGAAAACACAACAACAACAAAAGAACACTTCATGAAAAAACACAGTTTATTTCCCTGTTATTTCCTTGAGTCTTCTTTGATAAAACTACAGCCATATTTGAGAAAGTTTTCTAGTTCACAGGTACTTTTTATTTCTCCTTGATGTTGCAACAAATTCTAATTAAAAACACTAGCCAAAAGGAAAACAAAGTACAGTTAAAAAAAAAAAAAAAAAGGCAAGAAAGAGACTAGATGCTTTTATTTCCACATTCTAGTGATGTCTGGAGCAAAAAAACCAACAAAAACCAGGCCTCAGAAAAGTAGTAACACTTGCAGAACTGCTATCCATGCACACAGTAAACAAAAAAAGGACCATGGGGACAAATGTTTCCACAGGGCCTCTGTGACAGGGCAAGGGGGAATGGTTTTGAACTAATAAAAGGGCTGGATTCAGACACAAGCAAGACTTAACAGCGAGGGTAGTGAAACACTTGCAGAGGTTGCACAGAGAGGTGGTGGATGCCCCACTCCTGGAAACATTCAAGGTCAGGCTCTGAGCAGCCTGATAGAAATGAAGATGTCCCTGGTCACTGCAGAGGGGTTGGACTAGATAAGTTCTGGAGATCCCTTCCAACACAATGCTATGAATGCTGCAGTTTGGGACTTAACTTATAGTCACCACCTTATAAGTTAGCAAGTGTTTCAAGCTAGCACTAGTCCTTTGCAGTTATCTTCATAAATGTATGTATGTGCAGTATAGAAATCCTCATTTTCAAACAGTCAAAACTGAAAGAAGTAGCAAAAAGAGAGATCTCACTTAATGCCAGTACACAGTTAATACCTGGGGAAAAAAAAACAACCCAGGAGGAAAAAAGATTCTTGCCTGTAGTATCTGGGGAATTTTCTCCAGTTTAGTAATCTGCCTTAAGGCTTCTCAACCTCTATCAAGTTCCAACATGGTTTATTTAACAATTTGATGTAAAAAAATTTAACACAGAATGGATTCCTGGAGTTGAGTGATAAGATTCACATTTGATAACATAGCCAAGAAAAATCCAATTGGAAAAATAACAATTGTTTACTTGTACAAGACCTGCAGACAGCCAGAACACTAATACAAAACCTGTCAGAGTTCATTGCATATTATTACAGAAAGGATATCATTGTCCTCTTGAGTTTCAAAACTTGACACGCATAAACTTATGCTGGAAAAAAATTACTGTCAGTTTTCAATTATATTTATATAAAAATTGCTTACAGTCCAACAGTTCTACCTATGGCTATTTCCTATCCCACCTTGCAAAAGGATGGAAGAAAACTACTTATAGTTCCCTTGGAAATAAACCTTCCCCTTCTAAGTCCTACAACAGGATTTTAACATTTGCAGAAAAATCAAGGCACTCACCAGAAGGCTATTAAGAGTTACTCCTTTCCTGGCAAACTGTTTCTCCTGTTTGTGAACACTGCCAAATCTAACACTGACAGAAGAAACACTTCAGAACTTCAACATTTTTTCAAGTCTTTCCATTGTTTCAGATAAGCTCTTAGAAACAAACATTTAACATCTACTGCATTACCTTATCTTTCACAGGTCACGAACACCCATAATTTAAAAAAACTTCAGCAGTAACTGCTGTAGCACAAGACTATACACAGTTACTTTTGCTAATACAAAAGCTAAGATTTAAAATAAAATAGGAGCCCAAATCTATTTAGACAACCAAGGGGGCAGACAAAAAGAATAAAAAAATAAATGCTAGGCATCCACTCATTAGCTCCCACAGAAAAAATATTCAGACTGAGATTCTCAGATAGCCTGTAGCACTAAACCATTTGGCAGCTCTCCTGGCTCAGTTCTCAGTATAAAGACTGACTTAAATCAGGGAATAGAAGACTTCCACAAATGAGGGATAAACAGAAAAAATAGTCTACATAGTTCTTCATTCCAACCTAGACCTTTAGAAAACTACAATGCAGGTGATCGGAAATAAACCTTAGTTAAGAGTAACTCATTTAAGAAGTGAATTAAAAAAAATAGTTAGGCCTCCCTCTAATGAAAGATCTACTAGAAAAGCCCACCAGTCTGACCCTAGAAAAAAAGGGCCAGTGCTCAATGCCACATCTATTAGCTGAGTTTTTCCCTCCTGTGAAACAGAAGATGGTGGCACACTTGCAAACTATACACTGAAGTTCCAGTTTTTATTTTCACCCCCTGATACACAATAAAGATCAAAATTCAACCACTGTAGCCAGATAAACTAACATGGCTGGTGTTCAACAAGGTCAAGTAATTTTTGCTCCAGTCCTCCACTCACTCCCTTCAACCCTATCAGACTGGGTAGGAAATCAGGTGCAATATAATCTGTAAGAGCTCCAGAGAAAGACAAGGTGACCTTTCCACATGAATTGTTAGCCCCACACATCCAAGTTGCTGTCAGATAGGACCATCAACTCTCACAGGTTGGAAAAGACCTCTGAAGTCACTTAGTCCAACCTCCTGTCCAACACAGTGACAAATTCTGTGTCCAGTTAAGCTGCTCAGGACTTGACAAGAACTGCCAAGGAAGGCAGTTCTGCAGCAATGTGTCCCTCTACCTCACCATTCTAATTATTTTTTTTTTAATCCAGCAAGAAATTACCTTGCTCTAACTTGGAACCACTAATTTACTATCCTTTCAACATGCACTCCTGGGAAGACTTTAGCCCCACCCTCTCCAAAACACACATCGGGTAGCAGAAGACAACAAACCTCATTCCTCAGCCTCCTGCAGGCTGAACAAACACACCTGGTGCTTGGCAGCCCCTCTGCTGAAGGCCATGCCATTCCATCAGTCTCCCTCTTGTACTGGGGACCCAGACCTGAAGACTGAGCCTGCAGCCTGCTGGCTATGATTTCTGTTCCAATTTAGCAGTACAGTGAGCCAAAACCAAAAGGTTTGGTCTTGATCCCACTACTATCCCCCAGTTACAGACCAGAGCTAGTACCTCATATAACCAAAGGATGAGGCTCCTCAACTAACTCATGTGATGGGTTTCATCCTGGGTATTTTTTTCATTTTGTTTTTTAATGGGTTGGATTTTTGAGAGATCAGGACAATGAAATGACTTAACCTGGTCACAACTGCTACATGGAATATAATAAAAGTGAAAGGCACAGACCCACCCATTATCTCACTGCCCTATCAGTCAGCTGAACAAATAACAGAGCTTCAGAGCAACAGCAACACTAGACACAGAACATCTCCTCCATTGGCTAGGCTGTTAGCTCAAATATCATGTTATTTTAGTGCCAAAATAATTTTGTTGCCTGCCACGGCAGATTAAGGGAAGTGTTTTTATGAAGATCTATGCAAACATTTTGCAAGGTAAGCATGCGTGGGCAGAAGCAGCATAATTCAGGTATGTGTGTTGCTACCTTACTTCACCCAGAGCTGCACATCTATTAACTTACCCTGGAGCTCAGCACGGGGTCTTAACCATCACAGACTGCTTGAATTTTCTGAACTGGCAGGAGTGTCTAAGTAAAATACATTATATGTACATTTAAAGCTCTTTTTCTCATTTCTAGGCATTATGCACACTGAGATCTCAGTTTGAAAATGACAAACTGCACTGAAACCCATTGTAGATGTACACCTGAGAATAGCAACAAAAAGGTGTGGTGGCTTTTTATAGCAATTACTTCTATATATTCACAACAGCAGCTGCATCCACTGCATACTGCTTTTTGTGAATCAACATTTTTTTAAGCAACAACACACATTTTAAATTATAGCATGAGGAGCAGTAAGTTGAGAAAACATTGAGAAGAAATTGGCTAAGGAGTACATGAGTGATTAAGTAATTTATTTTTACTATATATAGTCTTAATAAGAAAATGAGAGTCAATGTCCATTTTCATTTTTGCTATTATGGCCAAATTTTATTGAACTTAAGGTAAGCTCACTCTTACCAGTAAGTGTATGTCCAGATTTTAAACTTGTGGTGTGGACAGCAACTAGTCAAGACTAGATTTCTCGTATTCAGGCTGAGGAGAAGAAAAATTCTCCAACCTGTAGCAGCAACACTTCTGCTAGGAGAGAGACACAAAAAACTCCCTGCAGTGACACAGAAAAAAATTAGTATGACCCCTTCAGTTTTGAGGAGCTCAAGCAGGGGTTGAAGCAGGGACAACTCTCAGAATATTCCTAAGAACAAGATACTCTCTGCGAGTGTTTCTTTCTAACTAAAACAACTGCAGAATTTTGACATAGGACTCCCCATTTCAGCAGGTGATCGCTCTTCTTTGTGGGAGGAGGGAGGGGAATAAAAGGAGTTCCTTTGACAACTAGAGTTGCATTGCTAACCACAACCAGGATCATTTTACCTCTTTGCTACAAAGAAGTTACATGCCATAAAGAAAAACCCCATGATTTAACAGCTTCAAGTTATTTTACAAATAATACAACTCCAACCAGTTGCCAGAAAAGATATTTTTGCAGCTGATTTGCGTTGTACATTTCACAGCACTTGATACACAGTATTCAGCATTTAAGCTCCAATCAATGTGGTATCTCATGCCCTTGCAGAGCCTTCCTTCCCAGGAACAAAACTGTATTTAGCTCTTGAACTAAATGTGGAGTCATTATTTATCTCATGTTTGTATTAACGTACAGAAGGTAGAGGTTAAAAAAAAATAAATCAACAGTTATGGACACCTGATTGGCAGAATGATTTACAACCTCAATTGCAAGTAGGAGGAAGGACACAACACACCAAACCCCATAACACAACATGGTCAGAGTTTCAAATGGAGATTTCCTCTTTAGTTTCTTTTACTTGACAATATTTATGCTTCCCAAGAGAAGTACACAAGATGTACTAATGACCCTGCAGGAACAGTAGACATAAGCTGACATTGCTGCATCTCTGCACTGTAACAGCTACAATAAATATTCCACAAAACATTCTGTTCCCAAGTCAACTTGAAACTTTAAATACAAACACAGTTACATTATAAAAAAAACCTTAATGATATTCTCCTGCACGTTTTTTTTTAAAATGGTGAAAGCTTAAGAAGTGTGCAGTAAGTACACAAGCATTGTTCTGGCAAGGAACAACTGCTGCAGTGCAAACATTAAATGGAAATTACACTATTTGTATCCATGGGAAGAGAAGGGAAAACAAGCAAAATACACAAACCTACGTTTTCACAAAAAAAAGTCAATATTTACCCAGAATTTACATAATACTGTAAATACAGGTAACAACTTGAAAAACGAGAAGGCACTACATGCATTACATAATTAACTTTCTAGCTCTCAAGGAACTATTTGAAGCACAACAGTATGTTTCCAGAAAGTCTTTACAACCACTGTTACAGCTAAGTAAAATTAAACAGAGCCACAAGGATTTCTGATCTCTAAAAATAGTTCAAAACCAAGTTCTTTCCTAATAAGTTCTTATGCTTACTCGGAGCCAACCCAACCCCAAAATCCTCAGAACCAGCAGAGAGCATCACTGAGACAGATTTCCAGAACGACACTTCATAAATATAAATGAAAGGGAATTTTCTTAGGAACATGCTTAATTTTTCAAGCGGTAGCCATATAGTTTATTTAGGATACAACAACCCTACCATGTCTTAAGTTTTCAGGTCAATGACATAAACAACAGAAATTAACGATCAAGTTAGCCCTCACAGGAACCCATGACATGATAATACAGATCACACAAACTGTCTCCATCTATTTTCTCTACAAGCAAGTGTTTCTGTACCATGGAAAAGGATGTTGCAATTTGGAATAAGTATTTTGCTGTAAACAAAATAGACAAGATTTTTACCAGTCTGAACATACTGTAATTACTAAGATTATGCTACTAGGTAAGAGCCAGAGACTTGGGAAAAATAAATTATCAATCATTCCAGTGACAGCAGAGTGTAAGACACAAAAAATAACCTGCAAAACATTCTTACAACTGCAGTAAGTTTACTCATTAAATACACTACCAAATGTTATTCTATCAAGAAAAGAGAAAAAAAGCCCTCAAGGTGTCTCAGGAGGGTGCAGGTCTTTAGGCCATCAGTGCAGAACCAGGAGCTCTCACTGACTCTCTCGTATGACTTAAGTAGGAGGTGGTTTGTATTTTTGTTGGCTTAACTAAATCTGACACTGCAAAACTCTGGTAAGGATATCAATTCTACCTGGAGGAAACCTTTGGTCAGTGTGCACTGTATAGGCAGAATCACTCTGTTCATGTAAAATATATCTCACCAGCAATAAAGGTCACCAGAACCTCTAACTGGCATCAAACTTCAGGCTTAGATCTTTAAATATACTTAAGAAGTCAAAACCAGAAATTCAGAGCTGAGGGATCTTTAGATACAGGCTCCCTTCACTCACAGTTTCCCCTGTATTGGTTCATGACTACAAAATAAGAGCAAATTCTAAATGCTAAAAGATGTTGAACTGAAGCACTGTCTTCAGGCTAAAACCCAAGAATCTAGTGAGGAATGTCAAATACTGCTATGATGGAGGCTTCCAAGAGACTTCAAATCCAGAGAAAAATAACTAGAGCAGGTAGGATGATGAAAATAAATCACCCTTATCGATAAGACTAATATACTTTAAAAAAAATCCCACTATAAACATTTCTTAACCTTGGTTACTGCATGTTAAGGATCAGAGGCACTAACAACTCACTACTTCACCTCTTTAATTATAAGCAAAGTACACAGGATTGTTGGGGGTTTTGTTACGCATCAGAAAGGAAACTCAGGTGCCTTTTTTACTTACAGAACAAATTTGTTATTTACTGCAAATTGAGTTATATTTGCAAGACCTCATTAAAATGAGACAAATTACAGTAATTTTGCTTCTCTGCATCATATACTGTAACATTTTGTCTTTCAGATTATACAAAACTAAGACTTTTAAATCTTTCCCCAAAGGAACATGTCTTATCTGTTATTAACCTACAGAATTTTATTTCCAATTTATAATTTCTATCAGGTAATCAAAATTCAAAGTAGGATCACAACTCCTAACTGACAGTATTTTCTGTTTTACTCAACATTTCTCTATTAATGTTAAGGTAACAGAAAACATCACATATACTCCAATAAATCAACAGCTATTTTTCTTTTAAGATATATTTAATAATCCTTACTTGCTGGAATAAAATTTATTTAAATTGTTGGTTAGAAGTGGAAGAGCAAGTATGTTTACACATGAAAACTGAAGCTCAAAACACCATAACATGACTACCTAACAGCTATTAAATAGCCTGCAAGAAGTTATTAGTGTTAGTTCTCTTTCAGAAGGCCAATGTAACAGTTCCACCCTTAGCACCCTCTCTGTAGTTTTACTTTGTTGTGTCTTTTAACATAAACTTCCCTGTCACTCCCACAGGTTGTATTTTGGTCTCAAGACCTATTACTGGGATATTTCATGCAACAACTACATTTAAAGAAAATTAAAACAGACCTAAAACTACAAAGTAATCCTGAAGGCTTCAACAGGGGTCAATCCACTGTGCTAAAAATAAGAAGACGTATACATATTTTACCAAGGATTCTGTCTTCCAAACGAGGAGACAGAAAACACCACTATGATTTTTCATGAGGTCATACACAAATACCTTTAGTACTTCAGTTCAGTATAAGTTTCATGCCAGCAATGATTACAACCAGTCACTGCAGGGGGGCAGAGGGACCAACAAAAAAAACCCAAACCAAAACAAAAATCAACCCAAACCCAACCAAAGAACCCAACAACCCCAAACTTACATTATCATTGGAAAGTAATTTTAGCAAATTTTAGCATCATGAAATGTACCTGCTCATAACAATTTTAATGTCTTCACAATCATGAGCTTCTGTGAAAACCAAAGACGATATATCACAGAGAAATACATGAGGTGAAACAATGATGCAGAAGAGACAAATTAGACGAAGTACTGTCAGAAAGGAGCATTGAAACAGAAAATGTCCTTTTTGTACTACTCTTGGGTGCATAACCAGAGTCTGACAGGTGTCATTCTAAACAAACTGTCATTTTGAACATAATTTCCTATGAGAAAAGTGACTGTGAACATTAACTGCCTTAGCAAGTGCTGCTTCAGACACTGATCTCTAACATACCTGTGGACAAGCAGTGCCACTGAGCTGCAACTGAACTCTGCATCCAGCCAAAGAAAGCAATGTCTGTGTTACTGCTGCTAGGAGCAGAGCATCATCTGAAAGATTTATCCAAATAACTGGTTGAAATTAAGTTATTTTGGAAACTTGCATTCTAAATTAAAATTAAAAACTCAACAGTATTGGCAAATTTGTTTGCATGAGGATAAAAATTTCTTTAACACCTTCCAAGAGCACAGATTCTGGATGACATGCTTCCTGACGGACAGAAAATTCAGTGCAGAAAAGTAGCATTCCAAAAACATGTGAATTTGCAACAAGTAGTTATTGCAGGGTAATGGGTTCAGTAGGTGGAAGTGTGTGGACTGCAGACGCACTAATATATGAACATGTGGCTGCATCAGTGCTCCTATGAGCTTGTCAGACATTTCAACACTTTATTTGCTCATACCAACTGCACTGTTCAGATAGCATTTAATTCCAATATGTCCACTGTGATAAAACTAAACTTCTGCTTCACCACAGCAGTTCTGTGAAAAAACACATTTTTAAAGACTGTATGTAATTCTCAAATAGATTTCCCCATTCCCAGCCACAAGTCAGCTTAGTGTAATACAGAGAAATGAGCACCCATCTCTCTTGCTAGATGCTATGTCACTTCATGCCCCTTTTGACCAGCTCTGTAAAACTCCTTGGATTTGGGAATAGCACACCTGTTTTTTTATCTGTCCCTGCTACATAAACATTTTATTGCACCCTCTCTCTGTTCCACTGAAGCCTAAGATATGTGAGGAAAACAGAAGAAAAAAATTGGCTGAATTGATCCCTTCTGCCATGGCAGTGGTGCCAAACACACACCCATGGTATTTCTCATTCTTATACATCAAGTGATTCTTTCATATCAAAACTTCCTCTTCATTTGGGAAAAAAAAAAGTCATCACACATCAAAGAAATTGCACTAGAAGCAACAGACGTAGCAAGGCCTTGTTTACTACAGATTTATGTTCCATTTTGGTCTGTATCTTTTCCCAACATTGTTGCCCCAGCTCACTCTATATATCCTGTATGATTTCACCCTCCCTGTCCTTAGCAATATATCCATTTCCCACTCACAGGCATATCCTCTAACCACAGTTTGTTCTGCCTTTCACATCCTCTGGTGCCAAACACCTCTCCCTGGCTGGACAGTAGGCACATATTGACTTGCCTCTTATCAGACAAAACAAGTTTACTGAACACTTCTGATCATAACATTCTTCACCTCTGGGGACATTAACACAGCTCAAGACCTTAGAAACCAAAACAGTGTGACATCCACTCCATAAATTTACTAGACATCTAACTTCAAGCCTGCTGACACTTGAAGCTTGGTCTTTGAAGTTTTAGGTATTAGGAATTTGCCAAAGACCAAAACTTCACATACTACATCAGAGAGAGAAACACTTATCAAAGGACTCAACTGCAAAAGAAGAGCAAAGAGCAATGTGGGGATGGGAAAGTAAAGATTCTAACCAATCCATTTTTGCTTTGTGGAGAAGGCATATATTCAATACACACTAAGAAATTACATGGGGTCACTAACATTCAAACTAATTAAAAATCCCCACATTTCAAATCAGGTGACATTCCCAAACAGCAGCCTTACCCACAAACACAATACACTACAACTAAGCTGTGCATGGAAGGGGCACACTTGTTCTGTATGCTAACACTGACACTCAGTCTGCCCCCACAACTGCAGTTAGACTGGCAAGAAGTGAAGCATATTAAAAAAGCTTTATAAGAGGGATAAAAAGATAATTGGCTCTCAGCATTCGAGGAGTGCCAGACAGTGTTGCTGCAAAGGAAAATGCAAGGATGCACAGGGTGGCGTGACAAGGAGTAGAACTGGCCCTTCAAGTGTACCTGGCTGCTAGGCTGCTTATCTGTGGCACAGAACTGCCCCTCTTCTTCTGGCAGTTAATTATTCATCTACCAGACATCAATGGAAGTCTGCCTGGCTGCACTGCTCCAGTCCCTAGGAAATTATATTATCAATCTTTCCACACTAAGCAAAATAAAATACCTGAACAGAAAAGGTTCAAGATAAGGCAGATACAAAAAAAAACATGTTACTTCATGTTTGATGGCAGTATCATTAAAGCAAATCCATTGAATGTGTCAACGAAGGCAGCTAGGTGCCAGTGCAGTATGGAAAAAAAAAAAAAGCTGTAGGCATTACAGACACTACTAAATGCAAGAACAGAGGAGGAGCTGCCGTGCCCAAGTGTGTGTGGGTGTGATAAAAGGCCTAGGAATTAGCCTGCTGCACTGTGGCAGATGTCTAGCCGAGCACTGTGACACCGCCTGCTATCAGACCAGTCGGGAAAGCAGGAGGAGCAGTCCTCCCTTGCTCCATCCAGAAACCCATGTAGTTCCTGACCTACAACTAGACACAAGTGACTGTGCTATTGCCACCATGAGTAAATTTGTGATCACAAATCTGCACAGTACTTTCATCCCCAGCCATGAATTCTGGCAGCAACTCTCAAACTGAAGTATTTGCTGTGAGGAAGGAAAGAAATGCCACATTCTACTGCCCTTGTAAACCAGCCATTCCCTTACACCACGGAGGAAAACCAAAATAGCAGTGAAACACTATTCATCAGTTTCTTAATTTCATTTAATGTCTGATAGATTACCATCACCATTTCCCTCTGTGCTGTTTCTCTTTCCCAAACTGAAGCAGTCCAAGTCTATTTAGTCCTGCATCCTATTTGTACTGCTGGGAGAAGGAAAAAAAACAAACCAGAAGAAAAAAAATTACATTCTAGTTTTAATGGGACTATTGAAATTGTGTTACCAGAAGGACATAACATGCATATCCATATATAATGAATGTGTACAGCTGCATAATCACATTTTTTTTAAACTTACAATTACTCTACAGAATGCTGCTTCAAAATTGGCTTAAATTCGTTTAAGCCTGTGCTGATTGTAAGAAGGGAAGTGCTGGCCCTCACCTCCCCTTACTCCTCATTCTGTACCACAGTGAGCTGGAACTACTGAAAACTCAGGGGTTTTTACAGGGTTAGTTTCCAGCTAAATTAGCAAACAAATCCAACCTTTTACCTGGCCACAATTACGAAAGTGACAGTGGAAATACACAACCAAAGAGAAGAAAGAGGAAAAAATATTCAAACACCACAAGCAGATAGGTTCAATCTAAAGTTGGAGCTCCAAAGCAAAGAGTTGTTTGGAAAATTATTCAAGATATCTCCAAGTGTTAATACCTAACTTAGAGCCTATTACTATTTTTCCTCTGTTTAAATTAAATTACATTGTACTTACTGTACTTCATCTGGTAGGTTATCATCCAGGCATTCAATACTGCTACAGTCAATCTACAATACTTGTGTCAGCTACAAGTTTCACCACCTCACCATCCACTCCCTCTTCCACACCATTTCCAAATACACAGAACAGAACAGGCTTTGTCACTTGCTTCCAGTGAAGCTGTTAGTACCTCTCTGCCACAAGAGTACTTCCTGGCAGCCCAGAACCAGCTAGGGCCTTAAAGATGTGTCTCACCAGCGCTGAGCTGAAGGGCATCATCACCTCCCTCAGACTGTCCACAACACTCACCCTAACACAGCCCAGGAGGCACTTCTCCAGGTGTAGGGCTTTGCACTTCCCTTTGCTGAGCTTCACGAGGCTCCTCTCTGCTCACTTCTCCAGTCCATCCCCTGCAAGGGGCTGCACAACCACCTGGCCTACCAAACACTCCTTCCAGCTCTGAATTGCCTACAAACTTGTGAGAGTGTGCTCTGTCCGATCACCCAGGTAATTTATGAAGATGTTGCTCTGTATTGGAAACCCAGCACCGATCCCTGGGGCACACAGCCAGTGACTGCTCTCCAGCTGGACTTCATGCTGCTGATCACAACTCTGAAAACTGCATGAGCTACCAGGTTTAGAATCTCACTGTCCATTTGTCTTATGATGAGGATGCTACAAGCCACTACACTGTCACTACCCCAAGGAAGCCAAGATAAACCATATTCACTGCTCTCCTCTCATTCCCTAAGATAGCCTTCTGTGGTGAAACAATGATCCCTGTGCTGACCTGCTGCTAATCCTGACCCACAGCTCTCAACAGTCAACCCATTCACCCAAAAGGCAGAGTTTCATGAATTCCCATGGTGCTCTCACAAAGAAAACTCCACAACACTCTGCACTCCTCACCATCCCAGCCTGTCCTTCCTGGAGAGCCCATAAGCAGCCCCTGCAGCACTCCAGCTGTGTCAGCCATCTCACCCCATCTCTGGGCTCATCAAGACTGCAGCTATGAGCCCCTGCAGCACTCCAGCTGTGTCAGTCATCTCACCCCATCTCTGGTCTCATCAAGACTGCAGCTATACAACTGCATGTGCACCTCAGATTTCTGCTGTTTGTGCTCAGTCTTCTCCACAACACAGGGAAAACAAAGAGAAATCCAAATAAAATACCTGACTTAGTCTGTAGAGATAGAAACTTTGTACTGGCTACACTTTAATAGCCTGAAACCTCATTTCACACTATGACAAAGTTACAGACGCTGGAGGGAAAAATCAGTAGTGATAATGGAATAATAACATATGGATAGATAAAGAAAGAGATGCTATGCAGTTATATACAGAGAAAGGAGATGAACAGTTCTGTTGCTCCTATCCTCAGGTAAGAAACCCTGTTAAGAAGAGAGCTCTGGTCTCCTCTCCAGGGCTCAAACACAGCAAGCCTTTCTCACCATACCACTGCTCCTCTGCAACACTCTCTGTTACCTGAGCCCCAAATCCCACTTCAGCTCCTTCAAATCCTCAGGAGACCCTATGATCTGCCTTTCCAGTACACCCACAGCTCCTCTTCTCAGTCAAAAGTAACCTGAAGGAGTTTTATTTTACCTGAGGTTATTCCAAGTACACATAGTAAAAAATATCTTCCTGTGAACAACTACATCTTCCAAAAGCAGAAACACTTAGAAAACTACATTCAAAATTTCTGAAAACCATAACAATTATCTTACATAAGCACAAACTTTTATATTTTGGCTAAAATTCTTTGAAGCAAGAGTCCCCTTGGTTGTTATCTTTTTACAAAAGAAGGAAACATCTTCGGGTCTTAAATCAACTAAATCATCCTCTCCCATCAGCACTCAAACCAACCCCTTCTCAAAGACCTGCTCTAACGTATGTAAATCACAGTACTAACAAGTAACTCTGATTAACACCATCATCATCAAACAGTACAAAGAAAAAAGAACACAAAAGAAAATGTAAAATTACACATTTTTGTAACCTGCCTAGCAGCTTATAGAGACCTTTTCTAACTAAAATGTTTTAATGTACTGTAGATATATACTTAAACTTATTTAGTGTGCATTACAGTCTCAGCTAACTCCTGGTTATTGGGATGTAGAAAGAAGCTTACGCAGAGCAGTGTAATTCCACAGTTGTCTGCTAGACTGCCTTCAGTGTTCCCCTGGAGCAATACTGCTGGCCATTGTTGGGAGCAAAACACTTGAGGCATTTGCAACATTCTTTTCTCACTAGTGCACCCCCATTGTAAATAGTTTTAGTTGGTTATTTTTCCTGTAACCAACTTCATCTCTGAAGTTATGTCAGCAGAAATTAAAAGATACTTAAAAGAGCAACAAGAAAGAGAATCACAGAATTCCCCTGTAGCAAACAACCATACAGGCTATAGATGCTTAAGGACAAAGACATCAGTCTACCTGCTCTTCCTCCACCTCTATTCCCCCACCTTCCACCCCAGGCTCCAAAGACTATTGCTGACAGCATTAGAGAGATGTAAATATTATACAACGGCATTTGAAACTTTGTGAAAGACTTGACTAATGCCATTTCTGCAGTGGAACCTCTGGCTGAGGAATGCACAGCTGCTGAGCAGATGTATAATTTCAGCATTTAGATTCCATTATTTCAAGGGGGATTTTTTTTTTTACTACATGTTTTCAGATTTTCTATTTCCATCTGGTTTTTGACCTCCCTCAGTTTAGTCCCCTCTTCTCGGTTTTAGTTCATTACACCAAAATAATTTTCTAAATTAGAAACATCTCTGCATTTAAAAACTTGTGAATTTGAAGAGAGGTGGGGGAGTAAAACAGGGCCGGGGCGGAACAAAAACAGACAGTTCAACAGAGGCTTGGGTCTGAATAAAAACTGTCCTGTCTGGGTTGGGTTTTATTCCACAGTTCCTGATTTAACCCAAATTGGCGAGTCCCTAACTGCATTCCTTCCATGAAATTTTAAGAGCAGGAAACTGAAGAATATCAGCTATATGGGAACGTTTCTACACTTAGCCAAAGCCCTCTGCCATAAACTTCTGAGTAAAACAACATTCCAGGTTTTGAGTCTCTTTTTAGAGTTATACTAAATTTATTATAGATGTAAGGTTAAAAAAATAATTCACCATGTACTAAAAGAGCTTTTCAAAGATCAGTGTAAACTAGTGTCAGTGGTTGTCAAATCAATTCAGTAATTAAATTTTTTAACACAAAAGTAGCAAATTGTCTTTAAAAATATATGGAGTTAGCTTTGTTCAAAAAAATTATTTCCATTCATCTAAGTGAAGCAGAAGACTAGGGTATACAAAACTGTGTCTTGAACTGCAGTCCACACGATAAACTTTAAAGAAGAATGATCACTAGTAGGAGCACTGGTTCAGCTCAGCAAATGTGACAGATTGGCCACAAAACCTATCCAATTTTTCATGTAATTTTAGGCTCACGATAATTTGCCTGGGTGGGGACAGGCACAATCTTCAATCCTAATGAATGGCATGCACATGCTTCAGAATACTCCTACAGAGAATTTTCTACAGGATATTTTCACCAACAAAAAAAGGTAAACTGATTGTAAACTAGTAAATATGGAAGATAAAATCAGAAAAATACATCTATACATTTAAATAAAAAAAGAGCATTTTTGTTCTGTGAGATTTATTGTTTGCTTTGTCTCAAGGGAGGGGACATTGAAAGCAAGTTTTAGAAAATACTTTAAAAGCAAAATCTTCTATCATTAGGGACATTTCTGCTTACTGCTCAGTATCACTACTGAATTTTTCATTATTGCTAAAATTCCTTCAATAATCGGGACAGAAGATAGTCCACCTTTTGAGCACTGAATCTAAGAACAGCTGCACCTCATTAGCTGGCAGTGCCTCCCTGTGCCCTGTCCCAGGCGTCTTGTCATTAACTCTCAGTTGTCCAAACCAGTGTCTGTCCCTTGGACAACACAAAGAGGGGATACAGGAGAGTTTCTGAAACCTTCTCAGTTGTCCAAACCAGTGTCTGTCCCCTGGACAACACAAAGAGGGGGTACAGGAGAGTTTCTGAAACCTCCTCCTGGGCATTCTGTTAACGGTGGATTTCTCTTCCACAACGAAGTATATGCAGCAAGGAGGAGCATGATTTATGCAGCTTTCTGGTTTTCTCACTCACATTTCCAGTCACTGAGGTTCACTCTGTCTTCTTCTGATAATCACTCTTGCTCTCATACTATTCTCCAAGTTCTTTCACTCCCAAACAGAGGGGACAAGGGGATGATGCAGTTTTTTGTATTTCCAGTATCCGTTTTTCCTGCTGTCTAATTTCTCATAGCTTACCTGTTCATGCTCTACTTTCAAACCTTCTATACCCCTGTGCAAACCAAGAGACAGTGCCTGTGCCTCTGCATCACCACTACACTGTGAATTTCCAGCTGAGGACAGAATAGGAAGAAGAATGATTAATTTGGAAAATTAATACCCACAACTTCCATATTCCTGATATTCAGACCCTGAGCACATAAGGTACTCATCTGCACAACAAATCTCACGTGCAAAGTATTGATTCTCTGTATAAGTGAAATCTCTGATCACTTCAGTCCCTCAAAGTCATTTGAGTTCTGCCCACCAATTTCCAGTCACGTTTGGGATCAACACAGAGGACATATGAAGGTCTTACGAATGGTTTTAGCTGCTTTGGTTTGTTTGGTTTGGTTTTGGTTTTTTTTTCAAATAAAGAAAAAGTTCTTAATAATTAACACTATAAAGACAAGAGAAAAGCAAATTTAAACCATCTCAACAGCTGCAGCAGCAATTTCCAGTCACGTTTGGGATCAACACAGAGGACATATGAAGGTCTTACGAATGGTTTTAGCTGCTTTGGTTTGTTTGGTTTGGTTTTGGTTTTTTTTTCAAATAAAGAAAAAGTTCTTAATAATTAACACTATAAAGACAAAAGAAAAGCAAATTTTAAACCATCTCAACAGCTGCAGTAATGAAAAGGAAATTGTTTCCATGAACCAAGTCTATATCCTGGTACATATCTTTGGAGACTTAATATTTCTCTAACTTATCCCTAGTACATCTGCTTGTATTTTTATCAACCAAAACTTGGCAAGACTGACAATTTTCTCTTTCAGATGGTGAACTGAGACACAAAGAATTGCTAGTTGCTTCCACATTTTATGCTAATAATGTTAACTAAAGCAATTACCTGAGGAGGCACTGCAAAAATTTACACGATCTCAAATTTTTGCTAAACACATTGCTGCTGCTATAATATATGATACAAATTAAGATGAGCTTATAATACTCATTTTCACATTGCTGCTGCTATAATATATGATATAAATTAAGCTGAGCTTATAATACTCATTTCCCCCCCTTTTAATGCATAAAATAAATAAATAAGATTTCATTTAAACCTACTTTATTTTTGTCTGTATTTTGGGAAGTTCTATTTTGGGTGAAAAATGAGCATCAGAGCATTCTGATATATGCACCCTATGATCCATTAGTACAGAGATTTTTGTCTTATCAAAACCTTTAAAAATATTTCAAGTTTGCAGCCTTCATGCCACTCAGAGCACCTCCCCATCCCCCAATGAGCAGTCACCCTTGAACTCTGTACAGGTGGCTGACTCAGCCGTGAGGCACCCAAAGAGCTCCATCAAGCCAATCACTTTCACTGTAACAACAGGTGTCACTGCAGAAATCCTGGGCTGATAACACACTGGATGTTCAATAAGGCTGCTGTGAATTCTCCTTTTGTCATACATAACACAATCTATGAATACTACCACAATCACGAACTAGAGTTTATTTTCCTACTCCAATTTTGAATTTTGCTAACCAGACCATCATAAAGCAGCCGCAAACCTAACTGAAAGGCACAGAATTCAAGTGAAATGGGATGGCAACTACAAGACATCCATTAGAGAAATGACAAGAAATAAAACTATGACATTGCTCACACTATTTGTGTACAGTTGAAACAACAGAGTCATAAGCAGAAACCCACACACCTTATCACCACCACGTGAATGAAGTTCTTGATCTTCTCAGCATATCAAATATATGACAACCTAGAACGCTTCAGTGTCATAAACCTACTCCAATGAATTTCAAAATACGTATCGAATATATACTGAAGACTAGTATAGTATAATAATTGATTTGTTTGGCTTTGGGGCAGAAAATGGACATAAAATACACCTAATACACTCTGCAAACATATCCACTGAAGTGCTGGGAAGCCAACTTACAACAAAGTCCATCCTGGCAAGTTGGCAGCTTGTCCCCAGCTGACTGCCTTGTCAGTGGTGGGCCAGCTCTTTGTTTTATCAAACTAAACCCCTTGAGATTTACAAACCCTGAGCACAATGTACTGTGCAGATGTTGCTGGACCGAATCCCTCACGAAACAGCTATTCCATAGATCTTCTCAGTAAGAGCATTCAGAACACTAAAACTGTTTATTCTGTACAGTGAAGAAAAATGAGGTGACTATTTCAACTTTTTACCCAGTTTCAATATCACCTAGCCTAGTCTCCACATTGCTGCTCGAAGACACAACATAGCAGGTTAAGTTTTACGTTTGCTGTCAGTTTTAAACATTTTGAAGTGTAAGTAAAATTACCTTCTGTCTGAGAGTAGAGAACCCTCAACAGAGTTCACAGCAACTTTTAAGGGACTGCAAGAAAACCAGGCAGAAAGAAATCCCATTTTCCCTTTAGAGCATGGAAGACATCATTGCAACTGGGGACCATCAGCACAAGCGTGGTGGTGCAAGTGCAGAGGGTTCTGCAGATCTTGTCCAAGAAAGGAAAAAGCAGAACCACTAAGTGAAAGGAAAATCTGTTGTCAGGCACATTCTGTGTCCACCCCCAATCCTGCATTTTGAGAATATTAACAAGTGAAACAAGGTTCCAAGTACTCCATCTGTACTCGCATACAATGACTCCGATGTGATATATTTTTAAATTACCAAGTTCCTTCTGTCATTTATTTTCAGATGACAGTAAGATAAGTGAAGAAACCCCAGGCACTGAAAATATGTCCCCTTTTTTACTGAGAAAGGACCAAAGAATACCTGATGCTTCCCCAGATATCCAGATAAAAAGGACAGATCTTCAACCATGCTTGACATAAGCAGGGAGAAAACCATTTCTAACACTCCCCCTGCCACATACTGTGTGGTGTCACTCATCCACCTATGCTCTTAGGCAATTTATCAAAAAAGATATGTAGCTTCATGTGCCAGACCTTCACCTGCTCTTGGAAAGAGATACTGTCCTCATCATAAAAGTTACCAGCCACAATGATCAACAAAAAGAAAAGGAAGGGGTCTTTTCCTTCAGTTTGTTTGCTTTTAAGGGCTTTGGAGAAGGTGTGTCTGTTTCTCTTAGAAAACCTGGCTGTAGCACAATTAGGGCAAGAACTAATATGTGTTCTTTGATGCCTTCTGGAAGGGGATGTGCTCAGATCCTCCTATCTACACGTTTGTGCCCCACTGTGTCTTGGAAGGCTGTGATGTTCTTAGTTCACTGACTGACACACAATTTTAGAGAGATTCCACTAGTTCAGATGCATTTGGATCACAACTTTCAAAATGTTTGTTTTTAAATACTTAGGGATGGGTTAATGGTTGAACTTGATAATCTTAGAGGTCTTTTCCAACTCAAATGATTCTGTGATTCCATGAATATAGCCTGCACTGATTTCTCATCACAGAAATATAATTTAATAAATATTTAGCAAGTCCTTCCCTACCTTTTCATATTACATAGCCACTGAATCTGTATACTGCTTCTCGAAGAACACATCAAACATTAGAATAATTTAAAATTCTAAACCAAGGAAAAGAAATCAGTAAATTTTTTAAAAAACTATCCAATAACTGGTTGCCTTTCAAGATTCTGGGAAGCAGACAAAGCTATTTATTGCTTTTTCAAAGTCTTTTCCTCTGGCAGTGCAATACTCCATGGCATTTTATACAAGAAGTAACTTCCATCTATGGCAAACATATGTCCATTTTTGAAGAAGTCAGCAGACGTTGCTTCCTGCACATCTGCACATGCACCATATTCAATCCCAAATCAAGATTTTGATGAAAATTTTGTTAGCTCTGACTTGGAGTGGTTTGATACAAACACCAATGACCACCATAAAGAATAAAGCTATTACTTTGGTTGTATTGCTTACAGTTTAGATCCTCAACACAGGTAACTGCTGCTATCCAGGAGCTCATAATATAATTTCCACACTCTACTCTGAGGTGCTTTCTCCCAGGGTGGGACATCACACGTACTCAGTATTTTTAATTCTGGTAACAAAGCACAAAATTTTCACTGTGAGGACCTTGCAGTGTCCAAAACATTAGGATTTGAGTCCCACACGCTGACTTTCAGAAATTCTATGCTCTAGCTACATACTGTTTCAGTAAACATGTATTTGCTCAGTGAATTCCAGGTAACATGCTATTTCAGGCTTCCAGTTTACCAACAGCTTTCTGCTCTAACTTGAGCAGAGGCTTGACCAGATAACATCCAAAGGTCTCTTTCAAACTTAAATTACTTCACTACCGAGGGGAAAAAAATAATTCAAATCCAGCCACATATATATATTCACTGTCCTTGGAACAGAGCAGCCAGTGGGACATACTAAAGACTAGCAGATGAACCTTGCAGTGAGAAGATTCTCCGTAACATTTCAAACCAGAACTCAAAGCCTGCCAGGTTACATGTTTCGTCTTTAATATATATAAAAGACACACAAAGACACACACACCTCCAGACAAAACACGGTGCTTAACGCAAGAAAAAGCTACAAAAGGAATGAAAGTACAAGAACAAAAGACAAATACGTTGCCAGCAAAAGTTTTATCCAGATGGCTACAAGTGCCACAACATGGGGTATTTCAGGCTATGGACTGGATAAAGTATCCGAATATAAATTGCTCTCGTGTTAACTTTTTTATTCCAGAACTAGGATCTACTACAAATCAGGCAGCCCTCTCAATTCAGTAGAGCCTTCCTCATCTACAAAAGCAACTTCTCTATCCCCGCAGACAACAGGCCTGAACAACCCCTAACGCGCTAACTTGGTAAAAGAACTCAAAGACAATTACCTGTAGGCAGAGAACTACTAAATTCATAGGCGATCAATTCACACTGGGGAGAATCATGACTTAACTTGTGACATAAAGTAACAGGCAACTGCTGAAAGGAAATACCACAACTTACTGCCATTCCCTGCAGCTGAATTCACTCTTAATTTTACCAAAATAACATCAGAGGGCGATGGATTGAAAGGTGGCAAGAAGCCATTCGCACTCTTGCACCCTGCGCAATAGATTTTTGCAATCAATTATGGAAACGGCGCACCTAACCGATCCTCAACAGCGCAATCTTTGACTGCTAAGGCACGGGCGATAATTTGGGGCGATTATTTAGACGGGTTTTTGTTTCACGCCGCTGAGCGGCCCCCGGTTTGGGAAGCCGACGCGTAGCTTTGTTCGCGGCTCTCACAAAAGGCAGACGAAGCAGCTCGTACCCTCCGCACGACGGGCGCCGCTCGGGCCGGGGCGGCTCGGCACGGGGCCCGGGATTACAACACCGGGCGCGGACGGGGGACGGCAGGGGCACGG
>NW_008654189.1:50631-56552 GCF_000695815.1 Acanthisitta chloris | reverse complement strand
GAGATATATATATATATATATATATACTGATTAAAATAACTCTTCAGCCTCTACTGATAGCTCATCACATGCTATACAGAAATAGCCACACTTATTTCGGACAACTCTTATTTGACTAGCTAAATTCTTTGGGTGAGACCAAAACTGACAGCCCTCTTGCAGTGCTGTTCTGCTGTGGGAGAGCTGCTGGTTTGGCTTTGAGAAGACTGACAGCCAGTTCTGTGATCAGGGGGATGGTTTTAAATCAGAAGCAGTAGAACTAGAAGAGGAAAAACTGCTTCAAGTGATCAAAAGCCTTTTGAGGGGCTATTTCTACCAGCAATGTCAGACATAGGGTAAAGTAGCTGAGCTGGGAGCTCCTCTCTCTGAAGGGGAAATGTTCAATTAGATAGAATTAGCTTTTGAATTTAGTTTAGATAAGTTACGAGTGAATTTTCAAGTCCATTCATCTTGATTTTTATCAACAATGAGCGCAGTGAGACTGCAAAGCTTTCACCATACAGTTATTTTCCGTTAGTAGCTATGGCTGTAGAATAACTGTGAGGGTGTTTTGTCCTCATGGAGGAGAACATTTGTTTGCAGAACTTGAGTGTCTTCCCTGTCTTTGCAGAATGCTCTGGATTACCTGGAGTGTGGGCTGAGTAAGTCCTACAGCACTTCCACCCACGCTCTGGGCATTGACCTGTGGAGAGGAAGAAGATGTTGCTCTGGTAATTTGCAGTTGCCACCACTGTCCCAGAGACAGACAGAGAAGGCAAGGACACCTGACAGAGACATTGTCTGTAGACCAACAACTCTGCCTTTGCTGACACCTCCAAGTATTGCAATCACCACTTACCAGGACTGGTAGGTTATTTCCCTTTGTTATGTATCTCATGTAATTGTTTTTTTAAGGGTTTTTGTTTTTTGTTTTCTAGTTTGCAGTTAGCTTTTTCCCTTCTTTATTTTTTAAAGGCACTAAATAATTATCTTGTCTATATTAATTAGTCCTGTTGATCTCCATCATTTGATGTATCATGGATGTAAGTTGAAGTTATTGCCTTGTTTTGAAATTCTACTGTTAAATCCTCCTCTGTTCACTTTTTCTTGTGCATCTTCATGAAACCTTTGTGTGGTAAATTCCAGTCTCAGCCAGAGGATTTGTGTTCCTAACTTTCCTAATAATCAGGATGGTGTAGACTCTTCTACAACAGTTTGAGGGAAAAGGGTTTAACTCTCTGGCTATTCCCTGTCTGTGTGATAGAAAAAAGGCTTGGAAAAAACCCATTTGAATCTAATGTTAAGCTTAAGACCAGTCCCAAAGAGACCACAGAGAGCTGATTACAAGGGAGTGGCTAAGAGATGAATTCCAAAGTATGAGCTGGTGTTCAGTGCCAAAACAAGGGACTTAATGTAGAGTCAGGAGAGGAAGATAAAGCCCTGAGAGTTCACGTGTTGGGATTGCAAAGGTGGATTTTAATGGCAAAATAAGATTGGATATGCTGCTTGTCATAGGAATCTTGAAATGACATTACTGTAACCTTAAAACCTTACTCTCAACTTCAGCTTTCAAGTGAGCTTTAGATTCTAGTTTATAAATCCTCCACTCAGCTCCATTTGCTGGTTGCAAAACATGTTCACATTGTTATTTCCAAGCTGGAATCTGGTTTTAGCTTCTGTTAAGCTCAGCACTTCAGTTTGCATGTGAACAATACAGAGGACAACACAAACCCATTTGTTAGAGCCCTTTAGAAAGAGTTTTCCTATTGAAAATAGCATTTATGAACTCTGCTGAGGTACAGAAATCAGAGAGGAATTAGCACAAGCTTTTGTTCAGTTTTGTGCTTAATTGCTGTGGATTAATTTACTAAAATGAATAATCTAATTTTAGATGGATGTGAATTTTGGGCATAAAAGGGTTTGGTTTACCTTTGTGAGCATTGTACCAGTGTTCCCTTTGTGTGTGTGTGTGCAGCAGTTTGTAGTCCTGACTGCCAGAGCAGTGAGAGCCTGCTCAGAAGCTTTGGAGTTTTAATAGTTCTGGTCCTTGAATATATCTTCATCCACAATTTAGGAGAAATGCAAGGAATTGCAGTGGATTTAGCATGAATTTCCTGTGGAACACAAGGGGGCATTGCTGCTCCTCTCTTCCAGCACAGCAGAATCCATGGATGTGAATCCTGTGACACATGTGTTTTCTTTAAGTAGTGTGACAGAGAAAACCCTTAAAATGATACTCAGATGTTTTTATACTGCTGTTAATCTCTTTATAAGCGAGCAGAAAGCTTCCAGCTTCTCTGTTTGACTGAAATCTCTCACAGCTGTTTACAGCAGGTAGTAACTGGGAGCTGTTGGTCAGTGTGACTGATGCTGAGAGCTGTTCCAGTGTTGTTACACAGGTGTTGTTGCATCTCCCTCACCTTCCTGACCAGAGTGACTGTTCTTACAGCTGGGCAGAAAACTGGTCTGAACTTCCCCATTTTCTGTTGAAGTTCTGCTCATCAAGGGCTTTTCACAGAATCACTGTGGTTGGAAAAGACCTCTGAGATCATCAAGTCCAACTTGTGACCTAACACCACCATAGCAACTAGACCATGGCACTGAGTGCCACGTCCAGTCTCATCTTAAATACACCCTAGCCTTGACTAGGTTAGCACTGATCTCTGCCCATGCCAGGCACTTCCTTCCTACACAATTCCCAGTGACTCAGGGCCTGAGCACACTTGCAGGGAGCACAGGGAATCATTAAGGCTGAAGAAGACATTTAAGATCCTTGGTGTTGCTTGATCAACGAGCAACACCGCCACATTCACTACTACTTCCTCAAGTGCCATATCCAGATGTTTTTTGAACACCTCCAGGGATGGTGACTCCACCACTGCCCTGGACAGTGTGTTCCAATGCTTTACAACCCTTTCCATGAAGAAATTTTCCCTAATATCCAACCTAAACCTCCCCTGGCACAGCTTAAGGCAGTTCCTTCTTGTCGCATCACTTGTTGCCTGTGAGCAAAGCCTGACCCCACCTGGCTGCACCTCCTGGCAGGGAGCTGCATGTCTCCCCTCATGGCTGAGATGTTTGGGTGTGGGAGTGGTGCAAGCAGGACCTGGTCCCCAAGCTCTTTGGGCTTCTCTATCATGGTTCAGTTCTGCATGAAATACCCCCCAGACACAAGTTATATTTGTGTAATCCTGATATTTGTTGTTGTGCTGAAACAACTTCACAATGAGATGAGCATTAAGAGACTCTGAGTGGGCAATAAAGCAATAGGAAGATCTCAGTGTGGGTAAATATAAAGTGATATATCTGAGCATGAAGGAATTGGAGCTGCAAAACTATTCCTCTGCAGGAGCAAGATCCCGGGTATAGGCTAGAAATCCAATGGATTTGCAAGTTCAGTGGTTATTAATGGCCAAAACCCCACAAATTAATTGAAGATTTGAAGGAAAAGAAGTGGTTAAAACATGGAATATGTTTCTGGAGAGTGGTGGTGATCTGACAAGGTCTGTAACCAGCTAAAGAATAGGGAGGCTGACTCCAAAGCAATAATTCCAAGCCAGCTGTAATGGAATAATGTGTGGAAAAGGCAAGGCAGTACACACACAAAACAGCTCTCATGAATCATGCAAGGCAAGAGGTAAATGGGTTATAGATATAAGTGACAATCTGAATGGAGAAACTTCTTTTGCACAAATTTTGTGCCTATTTTCATGCAGGTTGTTAAAATGTTTTCCACAGTCCTCGACATTTTATACCTAAAGCTTTGTGATAAGAGATCCAGGGAGGAGGGAAGAGGGGAGGAGGTGGAGAATATGTTTGTAGCTACACTTGGAGCATCCAAAATAATTCTCTTCCCTATTTTTTGATGCTTCCCAGCTCCTGGCTAGGTTGCACAGCTGGCTGCTCATTTACACCCTTTCTACATGTCTGACTCAGGTGTGTGGAGATATTTTGACAGTTTTGCAGCAAGTTTTTATGTTGAGAGGAAAAGTTCTATGATGGGTCCCAAAGTATAAGCAAAGTGGCACAGCAAGAAGGATCTGGAGGTGCTGGTGACAGTGGCTGAGAACGAGTCAGTGTGTGCTCAGGTGGTCAAGAAGGACAATGGCATCTTGGCTTGTATCAAAAATGGTGTGGCCACCAGGACCAGGGCAGTGATTGTCGCTCTGTGCTGGCACTGGTGAGGCATCTTTAGTGCTGTGTCCAGTGTTGGGTCCCTCAGGACAAGAAAGACATTGAGGGGCTGGAACATGTCCAGAGAAGGGTATGGAGCTGGGGAAAGTGCTGGAGTACAAAGAGCAGCTGAGGGAGCTATGGGAGCTCAGCCTGGAGAAAAGGAGGCTCAGGGAGGACCTTCTGCTCTCTCCAACTTCGTGACAGCAGCCAGGTGGGGTCAGGCTCTGCTCCCAGGGAACAAGGGACAGGACAAGAGGAAACAGCCTCAAGCTGTGCCAAGGGAGACTCAGGTCGGATATCAGGAGGAATTTCCTCATAGAAAGGGCTGTCAGGCATTGAAACTGCCCAGGGAGGGGATGGAGTCACCATCCCTGGAAATGTTTAAGGGGAGACAGGACATGGCATTCAGTGCCATGATCTAGTTGACAAGGCGGTGATGGGTCATGGGTTAGACTTGATGCACTCAGAGGTCTTTTCCAACTTCAGTGATTCTGTGATTCTATGAAATAAAGGCCTTAAGAAATCCATGAAGAGTTGATATGGTTAATATTAAATACAGGACTGGTCTTTTCCATGGCTTAGAGGTTCTGTTAAGCATTTAGACTATGGTATTAAATGCTATATTGAAGTACATATTTGTGTGCCTGTGAATTTGCTGTCCTGTTGTCAGTTGTTTGCCAGTGACGAGGCCTGGAGCTTGCTTTCTCCTGAAGGAATTTTGTCATGCAGGTTGACGCTGAGAATCTAAGGGACTGATCCTATTCTCCACATCCACCCCAAAACCTTCCTGCAATTGGGGTATGGAGGCTGTGCAATTGGATTCCTGCAGGGGTTGATGTTTGTAGTGTCAAATCTACTCTTGGATCTACTCCTGTAGTACTGCAGGTTGTTCTCCAGATGGTGATCGTGGGCAGCAAATTCAATGCAATGTTAAAAGCTAAAGAAAACAGAAATTCAGCATCATTTTGGGCAACTCTGAGACCAAACCCTCAGCAGATATGCTGAGAGCAGCCAGAGCCATCTCTGGGAGGCTGTTGGGCTGGTGGTAATTAATTGAGGGATAGATAAGATGGGAATGAAGTGAGGGAGAGATAAGTTGGGAATTAATTGAGGGATAGATAAGGCAAGTCAGAATGATAAAGGGGGTGGAGATTTGCATGGAGGATTACACAGGATAATAAAACTGGAGTCAGGCTAGGAAACTAAGCAGAATGTAATGCCCAGATGCTCCTTTACATGTTTGAAACATGGAGATCCCAGGGAATAAAAGGAAATATTTAGGGTAATACGAAGCTTTAACAGTGGGATGAATCCCACAAGTTCAGAAGAAGATGATGTTTTGGAGAAATATGTGACTTGTTTAGTTTGGTTTGGTTTGAGCTGTTTCAGACTGGTATAATACCCTAAGAAAGAGGTCGAAGTTTTATTTCTTAGATCATTCCAAATTCAACTAGATAAGAACTGAAGAAATACACACGTGGAATAGAAAAGAAAAAGATCAGTTTGCCTCACATATGATGTAAAAAAAAAAAAAAACCTAGGAGAAAAGAACCCTTAAAAACAGGTTTTTAATTGTTTAACCTCTATTTAAAATGATCGCTGACATTGGAGGGGATTTCTGGATATCACCTGGTTCCAAATATTGAATATTTCCCTAAATCACATCAGTTTCTGTGGTAATGAAGCAGGATCAATTCTTCTGTTTGATTCCTTCCTGTATTTCTGTGGAGCATTTCTTACCTTGGAAGGAGCTCAGTTGTGTTCCT
>NW_008654189.1:12919-50594 GCF_000695815.1 Acanthisitta chloris | reverse complement strand
CTGGTTTTAATTAGGTTGGAAAATGTATGTAACAACTTAGTGTTGAAAATCAGACTTAGTATGACTTGTCCTAACTTTCCTAACAACATAAAAGATGTCCTGAAGAGACCTGGAAACAACTCCTGGAGAGTTTTGTCTCCTCAATGATTTCTGTTTTCAGTAGGTTCAAATATCAGCATTTCTGGATGGCTCATTCCTGGTGCTGAACACTGGGTTTGGAATGCTGAGTATCCCTCTGAAGAGCTGAAAATGCTCTGTTGGGAGATAGTTCCTGTGTTGTCTGCAGGTAGTTCATAAAAATTACATAAAAGTGATCACTGAGGTATAAAGTTTTGCACAGCAAGGTGCAGGCAGGAGCTGCTTGTTTAGTGTGGGAAGAGGAAATTCCTTGGGTTTGCTGTCATTATTGCCATCCATTTTAACACCTCACAAAGACACAGAGGAGAAAAAGTCAATAGATAAATTATAGAAATGTCCTCTGTCAAATTTTGCTACTTTCTCCTTCAGTAAGATGTTCCCAGCAGAGAATTCCCATCATCACTGGCTTCATTAGGTTGGTGGTTCTTCCTCCGTGAGGAATCATGAAGGGTAAAGGATCAGCAAAGAAATAAAATCAAACCATGGTGATATGTCATCTCACAGGTAGATACTCCCCTGGCTCTGCTCTGGGGGGTCACTGGTGGATCCCCAGCCCCATCTGACATGGTGGGACAAATTCTGGAGATGTGTTATAAAAATAAGTCACAAGAATCCTCCATATTAGTTAAAAATGGTGAGCAGCCCAAATATCTACAGGTCACTCCTCATTCATGGACATAATCAGAACAAATCATAGATTCATAGATTGTTAAGGGGTTAGAATGGAGTTTAGAAATCATCCTGTCCCAACCCCCTGCCCTGGGCAGGGACATCTCCCACCACACCTGAGGCCCCCATCCAACTTGGCCTTGAACACTTCCAGGGATGGGGCATCCACAGCTTCTCTGGCAACCTGTCCAGTGCTTCACCACCCTCTGAGTAAAGAATTTCTTCCTAACATCTAATATAAATCTCTCCTCTTCTACTTTAAAACTGTTGCCCCTTGTCCTATTGCTATCTGTCCATGCAAAACACTGCTCACACTCTTTTCTTTATAAGCCTGGTACTGGAGGGCTGCAATAAGGTCTCCCTGAAACCTTTTCTTCTCCAGGCTGAACAGCTCCAACTTTCTCCATAGGGTAGATGCTCCAGTCCTCTTTTTTCAGCTTCATGGCCTCCTCTGGACTTGCTCCGACAGTTTCATGTACTTCTGCTGTTGGAGACACCAGCACTGTGTGCAGCACTCCAGGTGTGGAGCCGCACCAGGGCAGAGCGGAAGGGGAGAACCCTCTCCCTCACCTGCTGCCCACACTCCTTTGCGTCCAACCTGCCCCAAAAGGAACTGCTGCACGGATAGTTTTTGCTTCCTCTGACTTAGCGCTGAATTATTTTCTCAGCTAAAAATCCCCAGATAAGTGTTTTCTCTGCCTATATTTAGCCATTGTTTCTTGCCATCAGTTTTTGAAGCTCTTGGATCTTCCCAGTTGGCATATTTTGTGTTGTTTGTATGTTTTCTAGAAGGCCTAAATAGAATAACTCTTATTTCTATGTGGTATAGTTGGTATACAGGAATCCTAAGAAGAAACATAATGTTGGATTAGTCATAGTTTATGAATTAGAATTGTCATTATTCTATCAATGTCTCTTTGCATTTATATTTGGTTGTTGCAGCAGCATCTTTTAATTCATTTACATTTATTTGATCCATTGAATTCTACTCTGTCAATGTGCCCAAAATGATAACATTCCCTTTCTGTGTGAATTACAAGGTGAACTAAGTAATTTTATTGAAGATGATCCCAAAGTTTGGTGCTGAAAGGTTTTCCTGGAGATTCAAGTTGTTCAAAACAGAGGTAGCTGCAGGCACACAAAAAAAAAAGCTTTTAATGATTCAGTTATAATTATATACTTCAATCCCAAAAGCAGTAAGACAGCTTGAAATGTATGGAGAGTGGAAAAAAATGAGTCACTGTTCATCAGCAAAAGACAATGAAGCCTCTGAAATATTTTGTTCAAACTTCAGCCTCCCAAGAATATAAACTAAATGGAGATTATGGAAATACAGTTGATAGAAGAGCTGAATCAGACAAGAGTTTGACATCATTTTCTCCTAAGCTTCTGACTAATGATAATTTCATCTGAAAGGAAAGAGTTTGTTGTGTTACCTGGAGAATTGGTTCTCAGCTGATCTGTGACATTCCATCACTGGAAGGGTTCCAGGCCAACTTGGATGGGGCTTGGAGCAACCTGGGGTGGAAGGAGATGAGCTTTAAGGTCTCTTGCAGCCCAAACCAGTCTGGGATTCTATGATCAGATATGGTTTTGGTCAGTGTTTGGCTGTGGCACGTGGCCTCCCATGTCTTACACTGCTGTTGAGCCACAGAGGAGTGAGCCATGGAGTCTAACATTATATATGACAAGGGATTAGGGATCAGGACAGGTGAATGTATTCATAGAATCGTCAAACTTTAGCGGTTGGGATGGACCTTAGAGCCCCAACCCCCTGCCCTGGGCAGGGACACCTCCCACCAGAGCAGGTTGCTCATCCAACCTGGCTTTGAACATTGCCAGTGGAATTGATGTAAAAGGTTGTCTTCCAGCCTTTGAGCTGATGGTTGGATTCTTTTCCAACCTTAACAATTCCATGATTCTATGATTTCCCTGCCAAAATTCAACAAAATCCACTTAGAAATCACATTTCTAAATACTTGTAGCCAAGCTAATGAATCAGTTTACTAACTTCCTCATGGTCCATATCCACCTGGCATTGAGGGATGTCAGATGCCTTTAGAACTTCTCTTAGGTGAGTAGCTACATTGTGACCCCCTGGAATATTTTTAAACTCAGTTTTTGTAGCAATTCCCTCTTGGGCCCTTTAAGCAGAGACCCTGATAACACTGTGTCATTGGAATGAAGTAGAGGATGTAGAACATAGTGCTGTCCTCTGCTGCTGACCTCAGTCATGGTCTCACCCCAGCTGCTGCTCCAGAGGCTCATTGTCCATTACTGGACACTCTTCTTCCCTAAAGACAGACATGAGACTTGTTCTTGGACAGGCCACAGCCACCTCCTCTCTATCCCTGTTTGTATTGGCAGTGGCACTGAGCTGCTCTCTAGGATTTCTGGCTGAGAGTTTATTCCTGTAATTAAGCCATAAAGGCCAAAGCTGTGTGTGAATTTTGACAATTGAGCAAATGCCTTTTCTGGTCTTTCCCAGCACCAAAACCTGAGGCACTTGGCAAAGCTGGAGGTACAGCCCTGCTGTGACCAGGAAATGGAGTGAAATTTACCTGTGCCCTGGGTTCCTTGGGGGAAAATAGCAATAAATGCACATTGTAAAGCTGGTGCCATTTAATGTGAGGGAGCTGACAAGGTGTGGATGTTCTGAAACACAAAGAAATCAAAATAACTGGCATGAAAGCTGCTTTGTCACTCAACTGCTGCACAGCTAACACTCTGGAAGAGCAAGAGTGAAATACAAAACCTAAGCAAACTTGGAATAATGGTGGATTTTTCTCTTCCTGTCCAGCTATCAGAGGTGAGACCAATAGCAGAGAAATAGGTTGGCTCATGAAAGCAGTTTCAGTCCTTTCTTTGAAAGGAGGAGAAGGGTTGTCCAAAGCTGAGCATTCCTTTTTGTAACCTTGCCATTGCCTGTGTGCGTGGCAATGCTGCCAGCCAAACCAAACCAAATCAGACTAAATCAAACCCAATCCAACCAAACCAAACTGTAGTTTTTCAGAAGAATGTGTAGCAGGATGCACACATGACCTGACAAAGTTGCTGCCTGAATTGGTTCCACAGGATTATCTGGTAGCACCAAGAACATTGCTCTGACAGAGCAATATTGACTTTCCTCAGGAATTTTTTCATACTTGTCATTGTATTATAGAATTGTAGAATCATCTAGGTTGGAAGAGACCTTTTAAGATCTAAGGTTAATGGTTGGACTTGATGATCTTAGAGGTCTCTTCCAACCTTAATGATTCTATGATTCTGTAAGATCATTGGGTCCAACCATTCCACAGCACTGTCAAGGCCACCACTAACTGTGTCCCCACATGCCACATCCACACAGCTTTTAAATCCCTCCAGGGATGGTGACTCCACCACTGCACTGGACAGCCCCTTCCAATGCCTGACAGCCCTTTCCATGCAGAAATTCTTCCTGATGTCCAACCTGAACCTTTCCTGGCACAGCTTGAGTCTTGTTTCCTCTCATCCTGTCCCTTGTTCCCTGGGAGCAGAGCCTGGCCCCACCTGGCTGCACCCCCTGGCAGGGAGTTGGAGAGCAGGGTCTGGTCCCCAAGCACTTTCTGCTTCTCTCTCCTGGCTCAGTTCTGCATGAAATACAGCCCCGATACAGGTTCCATGGAAATGACAGATATTAAGGTTACATTTCACGTTTGTCAAGGACTGAACTACACTGAGTGCTACTGGCCAGAAGCTGTGGTGCCTGTGGTTGCCTCTGGCCATGGGTGCACAGCATCTCTGCACCACGGTGAGCAAAGACCTGGTGTGGTGAGCAAGACCTGAATTGGTGAGCAAAGACCTGATGTGGTGAGCATAGTCCTGGCTGTCAAATGCAGGTGATTCATGCAAGATGAGGTGCTTAGTCACAAGCAAATTCATGGCAAAGCAGGTGCAGCTGATGCTAATCACAGTCAGATAACACAGCACTGAGTAAAGTGAACAAATAACACCCCACCAGCCTGGTGAGATGTGAGCCAACCTGTCCAGCCCAATGTATTTTTAGAGTTTCCTTCATACTACATCTCTGTAGCAACACAAAGTAAGATTTCTCCTCAGGATATGTGGAATTTTAAGGCCTTTTTCCCTTGGCTTCTCTTTTGTCTGGAGTCACCCAGGAGGTCTCTGCCTGTGAGGAATAAATTGGCTTATGGAATTCATTTGTAAACTATTAATCTGTGGCTCTGGAGTGAGAAAATAATCACAAGTAATGCAGATTGGTCTGACATATGTGATTACTCACTATGGATTATATAGGAGGTATTTAAATGTTCTCTGAGAATAAATCAAGCACAAAGTTGCTAAGCAAATTCCCATCTTACATCATGCCCTGAGGGCTTATGGTATATACATTTATTTCATGTATCTACTGGGAGATAACATAATACCTATAAGAGAAAGTGACATTTTAGCATGATAAATTGTACTGGTTTTGGTTTAAAAGTGTTAGGAATTCAGGAAAATTGTGCCTTGTGTGTGGTGTGATTTGCTGTGGAGAGAAACTGTACTAAATCCAGTTAATGGCAGGGGAAAAACACCAGGTTTGCTGTTAATTCCAACTCTTTCATGCATGTCCTGAATACAAATAACTCTCCTGTGGCACAGAACACCTTGTAGTGCTCTGCTCAAACAGCCCAATGACCTGGTTGACGTAGGTGACTAATTCAGTGTGAACAGATGAGCATCCAACCACTCAAACCTCTCCAGGTGTCATTCTTAAAGAGGGAATTCACTTTGTGACTAATCTGAGAGTGTTCTGGAGCTTCTTGATCTTGGTAGTGATCTGGGTATTGTAAAGACCTAAGAAATAATGAAATCATATGCAGAGGCTCCAATTATTGGATGTGAAACCAATGAATATACAAGCAGTTTATTGAATGAGGAACAGCCTCTTTGAGAACAACTAGATGCTAATGGAATAGGAAGAGCTCAAAAAGTGGCCTTTTATTTAGGGTGGGTCCTGTCAGCCTTTGCTGAGCTCATGGATTTAGGTAATTTCATGGAATCTTAGAGTCACGGAATGGTTTGCTTGGAAGGGACCTTAGAGCTCATCTCATTCCACCTGTTGCCATGGGCAGGGACACCTCTCACCAGCCCAGGTTGCTCCAAGCCCCATCCAGCCTGGCCTGGAACACTCCCAGGGATAGAGGAGCCACAGGATCTCTGGGCAACCTGTGCCAGTGCCTCAGCACCCTCACAGGGAACAATTCCTCCCCAGTATCCCATCTAGCTCTGCCCTCTGGCAGTGGGAAGCCATTCCCCCTTGTCCTGTCCCTCCAGGCCCTGGTAAATAATCTCTCTCCATCTTTCCTATAGCTCCTTCAGGCACTGGAAGGCCACAGTTAGGTCACCCTGAAGCTTCTCTTCTCCAGGCTGAACAATCCCAATCTCTCAGCCTTTCCTCACATCAGAGCTGCTCCATCCCTGTGATCATCTTGGTGCTTCCTCTGGACTCACTCCAACAGGTCCATGTCCTTCCTGTGCCATTCTCAGTGCTGCTGTCCTGACTCCTTAAAACAAGGACAGACTTTTCTAGTTGTTTGTGGGTTTTTTTGTAGTTGGCTTAGCTCTTCCCCTGCAGAGTAAGGGGAAGGTCCTACATGCTGTAGTTTTGTCTTCTGTGGCCATTCATAGCACTGCAAAATATCTCCTCAAAACCTCAGGCAATAATTCCCAGTGTCTGCCTCTCCCAGAATTTCAGAAGCCTCTAAATCTATGGGAATGAAGCTACAAACTATAATTTTCGGTTATTAAATATAGCAAAACCTTATCTAGAAATAGTAATATAAATAACAGTGAAGTGTTATTAATTTTTTTGCCTCTTAAATGAGGGAAATTTTTCATGCAAACCAGTAATTAGCGATGGATTTCTGCTTCAACAGCATCAGGATCTCTTCACACCATCCAGATAATGTTTGTTTGCTGTTCCATATCTATTCTTGTTAAGCACTGGGTTTAGATGGTGTGTTTTGGATGTTTGAGCCCTGTCCTGTGTTTTGCCTTGCAGGAAGCTGTGGCTGATCAAATGCATCCCAAGTGACAATGGTGAAATTGTTATTATTCAGGTTAAATGACTATTTCAATACATCAGACTTTGGGGTGATGGATTAAAGTGTAAGTCATATATGTCAGTCAGATATGTGTAAGTTGAGGCCATCGTCAGGTTTGGTGGTACTCTGAGGGAGCTCAAAGGGAAAGTGGGACTAGGATGGGGTAGAATTAACTTGTACTGATTCTGCCTTAGTGGAATTAGTAGCACTCACAGGTGGGAAGTACACAGAGCACCTCTTGGTTGGCATAGAAAGGAAATCAAGAAGGCATGAAGTAAGTATTGTATTGTTTCCTCTCTTCAGCTTCTGTTCCTCACCTTTCTTTTCCCTCTTCCTCTGCTTCTGTTGTGTCTAGAGAGCCACTGCAGTACTGCAAAGACTTGAGTTCTGTGCCATGAACACAGACTAGTACTGCCTATACAGCTTCTCTTTATTTCCTTAGAGTCTCTTCCAGGTTTTAGCAATGCTGCATCCAGCTTTTCTTTTCACATCACTGTCACCTTCTCAGCTCCTTCTCACCAGCCATTGCCCTGACTTAAAGCCTTGGCTGTCATTCCCTGTCCTTACATTTTAATCCCCACTGACTCCTGTTTTCACACTGAAGCACCATTCCTTGGCATGTGTTTTCCTGGCTCCTTCCCTTCCTACACTTTCCAGTTCATTGATCTATTTTTCTGGCTTGCTCTAGACATTTCTCTTTTGTTTGATCCCCTTGCCACCCCCCTCACATCTCAGCCTGTCTCCCATTCCCTGGACTGCCCTTATTTATTCCCAGCACTGGCTCAGCTTGGCAATTACATCTTCTGCCTTAGGCATAGAGCTGAAGATCACATCCATGTCAGGCCTGTGACATTTCCACTGCAAATTTATTCTGTCCTCTACTGCTGTCTTTGTAACTGAGTTCTTTTCCAGTACAAATGACTGTTCCCATCTTCTTGACTCTCTCTTCTGCCTTCTCTTTTCCTCTGCTTTCTCCAGTCACGTCTTGGTTTAATCCAACAGAAAATTGACACTTAACAGCTTTTTTCCTCCCTTACCTTGGTTTATTTTCCCCTTTTCCTCCAGCTCTCGTTCTTCTGCCCTTTCACAAAACCATTCCTCAACTCATTGGTTCCTCTAAACCCATCATTTGTTTCAGTGACCCAGTTTCTGGTCTCCTGCATGATCCTACTCTGGTCACCCCTTTTCTTTCGTAATGGAAATGCTCTTTATCTGACCCTTTGGATAAGAACAGTGATTTCACTGCCTCCTTTTTAGGTCACATTCATTTCTCTCTGAGCTAATGGAGCTAATTGACTTCTAGAGTTTATCTCCTGGAAGTCCATCAGAGATCCTTTCCCAACCTGTCTTCTACCCTATATGTTTGGCAGAAATCCATGTTAAGGAGGGAAAGTGCTGTGAAATTCCATAATGTTCCTGGCCCAGTAGGGTTTATTTTCACATCAAATATGCTCAAATTATAGTCTAAAAGAAAGATTTTTGCTTCTAAGTGGTTGAGTCCTTCCCTTGTTCATCTTAATAAAGGTTCTAGAGATGTCCATCTCCCAAGTGACCTTTGCAATCCCATTCCTGACTCCAAACAAACAGACACATATATGAGGGACCATCAAAGTCCAAGATCCATCAACAGAGACTGTTGCTGCAGGAGCACATGTTACCTGGATGCATTTAGACAGCAAATTGTTTGAACAGTTAAAAATACACAGGAGAGATCAATGTTTTGTATTTTATAATGATTGGCATGTGTTAGGGTCTTAATTTTCAACTTGTTTGAAAGTTTGATGTCTTCATCTTTGCTTTTAAAGAGGAATACTACTAGCCAGGATTTCTGAAGAGGAGACTCTCTGCTTGATTAAAAATATATTTCCCCTGGGTGTTCTTCCTTGGAAAAAGAAGTCCAAGTAGCACCAGCAAACCACAATCCCTTGAAATCATTTTCCTAATGAATTTGCTGTCAGGTTAGTGTGATCTTTTTTGGGGATGCCTTGCTAATGTGGATGGAGGAACAGTGACCCAAGTAACACAGTGGAGCTTCCTCACTGGTTTCATCTAACATGCTGTGGGGAAGAATTGTCCAATTACTCTGAAAGTGCTGTGAAAAATCAACTAAGAGCTTTCCTTCCCTACTGAAGCATGGAGGACACTTCACTATTAGCACTTTCCTGGCATTTTCTTTTCTCCTGGCAATTCTGACTTAGAAACAGGTAAATACTGGTGCTACTGTAAAGAAAAGGTATGGATTCTTGTTGCTTAGCAATTGCTCTCAACACACTGAAGATCAGCTTTTGATGAGGAGCTGAATGCTTCAAAATGTTGTTTACCACCTATATGAGTTATTCCAATGAAATATATTATTATTCTGCAGTCCTGGACACTTTGGAGAGCTGAGAGATGTGAATAAAATCCTACCCAAGTATGCTTAAACCTGTTGAAAGTTTCCTTAATTGTCCTTATTCTTCCAAGTGGTTTCATTTTACTACCAGCACTACCAGGCACTTTCCTTAAACCATCGTTTCCCCCTCCTCAACTTTGCTTTCATATTACTTTTTCATCTGAAATAGGAAAATACAGATCAGAAAAGGTTCTGATGTGCTGAAATTGTTGCTCTTGGAGTACTGATGTCTTGCAGACAGTAATCTGTGTTGATAGGCAAATTAGTGCATTATAGTGTCTTACTGAGGTGTTACAGAAGGTCGTAAAGGAGAGAGATGCTTGTTGACCATTTTAATTTGTATATTAGGGCAACTTCAGTAAACCTGACCTTGCACCTGATATCAATCCAGGCTGGGGATGAACAAGTCGAGAGCAGGCCTGGGGAAAGGGACTTGAGGGTGCTGGTGGGTGAGAGGCTGGACAGGACCCAGAAATGTGTGATTGCAAACCAGAAACCAACCAGCAGGTAAGGGGGGATTCTGGCCCTATGCCCTGCCCAGGTGAGACCTCACCTGCAGTGCTGTCTCCAGCCCTGGCACTTCAGCACAGGAAGGACATGGAGCTGTTGGAGTCAGAGGAGGCTTCTGGCCCTATGCCCTGCCCAGGTGAGACCTCACCTGCAGTGCTGTCTCCAGCCCTGGCACTTCAGCACAGGAAGGACATGGAGCTGTTGGAGTGAATCCAGAGGAGGCACCAAGGTGATGAGAGGGATGGAGCAGCTCTGATGTGAGGAAAGGCTGAGAGAGTTAGGATTGTTCAGCCTGGAGAAGAGAAGGATCTGGGGTGACCTAATTGTGGCCTTCCAGTGCCTGAAGGAGCTACAGGATAGATGGAGAGAGACAAGAGCCTGGAGGGACGGGACACAGAGAATGGCTTCATACTGCCAGAGGGCAGGGCTAGAGGGAATATTGGGAAGGAATTGTTCCCTGTGAGGGTGCTGAGGCACTGCACAGGTTGCCTAGAGCAGCTGTGGCGGCTTCATCCCTGGGAGTGTTCCAGGCCAGGTTGGATGGGGCTTGGAGCAACCTGGGCTAGTGAAGGTGTCCCTGCCATAGCAGGGGGTGGGACTGGATGATTTTAAGGTCTTCCCAACCCAAACTGTTCCAGATTCTCTGATTCAGTGAACCTCCCCAGGTGTTCTGATGCCCTGAGTGCTCTGTCTCCATTTCTTCTATTGCTGATGGTAACCTCAGCAAATACAGCAAAACTCATGTTTCAGAATGATTGCTAGGTTTACTCAGACCCCAAGCTTTCATGCCAATTAGCTCAGGTCTCTTGTTCTCACCTCTTCTTGGCTTCTCCTGGAGCAAAGTAGTGTGTCTTGCCAGAATTCCAGTGCTCCAAATCAGCAGAGCCTCTACAGACATTGGCTTCAGAGTCCTCTGTGTGAAACACCAGCAGTTTGCAGCACGAAGGATTGTAGCTGGAACACCAGGAGAGCTGTTCCACAACCTTTGTCAGGTAACTGTTAGCTCCCATTGCCACCAAGATGTGGAGGGTATTGAACAGGAGAAATATCCTGAAGTAATATTGAGTCTTCAGAGTGCTCTGAAATTGTGCACCAGTGTCCTACACCTCAGCTTGGAGAAGCAGCTGCATTCTGGCTACCTGGAGCAGTGAGTGGCACTTGTATTTTCTTTCTTTATGCTTTCCCAAGGGAGTGGAGCCTCCTTTTCCTTTCTCCTTGCATTTCTTTGCCCATCTTACCAGAGCACCTTTTACAAGCTGTGGGGCTGACAGCTCATTACTCATTTATGGATGTCCAAATGATGGGAAGCATTTCCTTAATGGACACTGCTGCTGCAGCATCTCTGGATTCAGGGAAGGACAGTACACACTCAATATGAACAGCATCAGTACAGCTTGTTTTATTGCCTTTTAAAGGTGATTTCCCTCTATTCTCCTTGCCCTTTAGCTAAAGGCATGGAAATAGTGTTTCTCTAATATCAGCTGTATTCTCACAAAGCCCTTCCAATATCCCATTTGCTTCCTGGTGAGTTAGAAAGTTCATTTTGCGCTGTTTGAAATTCCAGATTGGAAGCATTTGTGTGGATTTGATCTCTCCCTCAGCACAGCTCTCAAGCTTCCCTTTGTCTCTCGCTGCCTGTCAGTGCAGTCGAGTAACAGATCACAGCCTAACACGTCATAATTCCTAAAGCATTAAATGTTCCTGTTCTGCTGCTGCCTGAACCTCTCAGCATTAAATCACACTGCATTTCCAGTGTCTTCAGGCTAGGCTCAGGCACAGCTTTTTGTTGGTTTGTTTGTTTTATTTTGGGGTTTAATAAATGTGAGTGGTGAATAGTGTAGGGCAGGTGAAGTAGGATGTGTAGGAACTCCTCTGCAGGCTCTGCTGTAGGGAAGCTCTCTAGAACAAGCCTTTGCTTGAAGCTGAGGAACGCATGCTGGTGTTTTTATAGTGTTTTGGGATATTGGAGTGAAAACCCACTGGAATGAACAAGGATTTGTTGTGTAATTGATGCCTGTGCTGTGCAATCAGCCTCTTGCCTACAGATCAGAGCACTTTCACCTCAGGCTGGGTGTGCTCTTCCCTCTCTCCTCCTCCTGTAAAAACATTTATGGTATTTACCTTTAAGGGCACCTACTTGAGACCAGTTAAACAGATGCTCTGCCACTCCCTGTAGTATTTATTATGCTCTTACTATCAGCATCTTGTCTTTAACTCCCTTACCTACACACTGTTTTCTTTATCCTTCTAAGTGTAGAAGTTGTTTTCATGGTGTTTATACCCAGAAAAAAAATCAGTGGGTTTTTTTCTTGTTTGAAATACATATATTGCTTAAATGAATTTGAATTAACTTAGGTTGTGTTTTCAGGGAGGTTCCAGATCCCCTAACCTTTGGGGTTTTGGTAGGGATTTTTCCCTTTGCATATAGATCCCAGGACAGAGCTGCTCCAGCAGTGCTCGGCTTCATGTGTGGAGCAGGGATTTTTTCACTCTTTGTTCCTGCACAGTATCATTCCTTGCCTTTTGTTTTTCCTTCCTAGACCTTTTTTTTTTTTGCTAGACCTTTGTTCCTGTCCCTCCCTTTAGCGCTTCACACACCTCGCTCAGAGCCGGTGCTGTGCCGTGCCCAGGTCACTCCGGCCGTGCCCAGGAGCACTCGGTGTGTTCAGGGTGTGTGAACAGGGTGTCAGACAGCTCCTTACGATTTCATGAGCATCCACCACACAAGCCAGAGCACAACACCATCCAGCTGTCAAAATACAACCGAGCCACTAAGCATACCTTACCCCGGAGCCAATAAGCATACCATGGGTGGAGCTACTGCAGCAAAACTAATTCTCAATGAAGCCCTTTTATTCCCCATCCCGACCCTGAATGAGGAGGGTTACTTGGCTCGGCGCAGACTAGGGAATTCCTGGACCAGCCAGCGTCGCCGTGCTCAGTAGGTGCAGCCCGAGCGCCGTGGGCAGGGGCTGGCTGGGGAGCTGGCTGCGATGAATTTTTCATGAGCTGGGGAGCGGGGCTGGATGGCCTGGCCGCGGCGCCTGCTGGCACACACACACTGGCGCAGGCAGCGCTGAGCCGGCCGGGGGCTCATCCTCCTCCGATCCGTGCTGCTGTCGCTCCCGGCAGCCTTTCCTTTGGAGCCGCGCGAGGCTCCATTTACCAGCGCTGGATCCGCGGCGATGCCTGCGTTGATGTGTTCTTTTGAGTGCTGAGAGCTCACACAACCATCTGAGCTATGACAGCGAAAGAGGCTTCGAGGGAACTCGTTACTCCCGAGTCCGAGGTTTACATCAGGACTTTCAAAGAACAGATGCATTTAGAGCTCGAGCTGCCCAAGCTGCCTGGGAATAGACCTACGTCTCCCAAAATCTCGCCCCGCAGCTCTCCTAGGAACTCTCCGTGCTTCTTCAGAAAGTTGCTGGTGAATAAGAGCATCCGGCAGCGTCGGCGCTTCACCGTGGCACACACCTGGTAAGCTCCGGGGGTACGAACCAGTGCTCGGAGCAGGGGGAGAACGAGCCCTGAGCCGTTCGCGCTTCCCCCTGCGAGTGAACCGAGCGAAAGGCAGGCGAAATTCAGTGCCTCGAGGATTGGCATTCAGGAGGAACCCGACCCATTATTCATGTGGATAATCGCTGGCGAACAAAGGCAGCAGCCGCTAACTTTCCCAGGCGTTGTGGTGGTGTAGGTAGGACACAGGAATTCGTTTCAGAGCCTTCAGGAGGTGTTTCTTCCCTTTCCCCTGTCAGATGACAGCTCGGACTGGGTGTTTCAGGCAGGGCACCCTTCGAGTTAAACCTAGAAAGGACTTTTAACTCCCCTGTAAGGGGCTTTGAAACAGGTTTGGTTTTTTTCTGGCTACAAATCTCCCTTCTTTCAGCCATTGTTTTCAAGGAAACTCTAGCTGAGAGTCTTATTTTCCCTCCCTACGAATTACCAACCCCAAACAGTCAATTTGTGTGCCATTATGGTCGATTGTAGCTGCCTCTGAGTGTTAGTTATTCTGGCTGAACAGTAAGCAAAGGATGTAATTCAGGAAAATCTCACAGCTTCATTTGCTGGATCTCCATGTGTCTGGCACGATCCACCTTTGAAATTCCAAAAGTCTCTGTAAATATGGACTGGTTGACTGTGGGGTTTTAACCAGAAAACTTAAAGTAATGTGAATTTCTTAAGCCCTGCTCACATACCTATTAGTTTCCCATTCCATAGACTGGATCAGAGGAGAGAGGATGAGTTTATCCCATTTGTATCTGGTTGGTTGTTTGGGGGTATCTGAAACATCCATCCTTGTCTGCCGCTTTTTACAATGGAACTATGTGTTGAAATGCTTTATGTGAGTAATGCTAAAATATTTCCAAGCTGTATTTGCTTCTCAAGTGAATTGCCAAATTGCTGAGAATAGAGTAGTAGCTCTTAGAGTTGTTCTGTGCTGTTAGTAAGAAAGATAAGAGGTAAAACTGTAAACTTGGATATTGAGGAATTGTGCTGAGTAGAACTGAGATAACAGTGTGTAATTGTGCTTTAAACACAGTTTGAGACGCGTTTGGGGTGTAGCAGCATTCAATTCCAATTAGAATTGTAGAATCATGCAGACTTTCTCCTTCTTTTCCTTTAAAATCCAAACAGTAATAACAGCCCCAAACTGGTTACAAGCTGTAAGGGCTCCTGTATGTCCTTCAGCATTTTAATTGGTGTTTAGGTTTATACCCCTTAATTCCCTTGAACATCTGTCATATCCCTCAGCACTGGAACAACAGGGTTGCTGCTCATCGTCCCCCCACTAGTCTGGTGGGAGAGATGTGCTGTGGAAAGATGGTCCTGCTGGGAATGAGGAGAGCAGAGTGTGCTTGGACTCAGCAGTTAAAAGCCATTAAAAATATACTTACAGATGTAACTAATAACCTCTACTTGAATCAACTTGTATAGGATGTGACATTCCTCAAGGTTCATTTGTAATGGGAAGAGGGAAGGATATCCGTTGTTAAAAGTTGTTAATATCAGGTGATTTTGAACTGCACTTAAGTGTTTTAACCTTAGACACGAAGGAAACTGTGGTGGGAATGAAGAAATCACCCTTAGAAAGGCTTCAGAAATGTTTGCATGTGAGCACAGGTTTAACATGGCAAAACACAGTGCAAACCCAGACTCATTCAATTTATTTTAGCATGTCATAAACATTCTAAACCACAATTTCAATTGCTATTAATAAACATGTTGTAAACATGCTGAACTGTAACTTAATGTATTTAACTGTGGTCCAGCAATTCATTGGAGTGTCTGTGGAGCTGCTGCATGTGTGTTTTAGGCAATGTATTCCCAGCTCTGTGTCTGAATTCACTTCTTAGTTGGGAATTTGTTGTTGAGTGCAGGAAAACAGCCTCACCTGTGTTCAAATGCCACTTACATAAGGTGCTCTGCTGTGTGAAGCTGGGGAGTAGTAGCTGAGCAGCAAAGGAATTGCCTTGGGAGTATATGGATAAGAAATCCCAACTGCACAGTAATGCCAAGGAAGGGAATTATTCCATGCTGTTGAATATCAAGGAATCTATAACTCAGTGCCTCAGAAACAGGGAATTTCCTCAGTTTGGGGGGGTGGTGTGGTAAATCATCATTTTTCACCATGTTGCTGATGTCATTCCTTGATGATTCTTCTGTTCCTTCTTATTTTCAGGGGTTTTTTTGTCTTCCCTTCCTCTCTTTTCCTCTCTAACTAATTGCCTTTTCCAGGCATTTTCCTTCCTTTGTGACTGAATTCACTGCAACTTCTTTCCCCTGATTATGCTGACGAAATCTATGTCATCACCAGCTCCAACATCTACTCAGCAGATCTTACCCAAAAAGCAAAAGGGAAGCAAATTTTCAGGCTTTTTTAGTTAAAATAAGGCCATGACTCAAATGCTTCTGTGCTCCAAATCTTTGTTTTCCTCAGGATACACTTCTTACATGACCAACATGCCACCACAGCCTGACAGATGTTAGAAGGTGATCCCTGCCTGCTCCAAACCCAGGCACCAGTTTGTGTCCAGCCCTAAAATGCCTCATTCATAGAAAATAACAGTACAAAACCTCTAGAACCTTCAGGTTTTTTCCTCCACCAGAATCCATGAGTCTTATTCTTCTGTCTTGCCTTGGAGATCCTAGAATCCCATATGCTAGTTCTTCCTTTCTGGTAGTTCCCCTTGGATCATGTGCATTTTGAGGGAGTTTATAAGGGAAGGAGCAGGCAGAAGACGACATGACTCTAATACAATACTAATAGCCGTGTGAATTTTGGCCATGAAGAGCACCCTAGGTGCAGAGTTTCCTCTAGAGACTGGAGAGAGGAAAGCATCTCCAGAATACACTGTTGGTCCACAGTGCTTTCTGCTCTCAGCCAGAAAGCAGCACATACCCTCTCCTTGGCCCATGATCTGTTCTTCCTCACCCTCTCCTGAGCTTGAGGACTTCTAAAACAATAGTTTTATAAATAGCCTTTATTTTTTACAGGTCACTTTTGTCATCTAATAACAGTTAACATTGGGATCACACCCCTAGCAAGGTCTTGGGAGATCCAATTGTCTTGTCAAAGAAAGCCAATGTTTTCCAGATTATCTCTGCTGTTTTCTTTATCTTGCAATCTTTATCCTCAAGATTAGAAATAGTTAATCCAGGCCAGGTTGAATGGGGCTTGGACAACCTGGGCTGGTGGAAGGTGTCCTTGCCCATCGCATGGCTGGAATGAGATGAGTTTTAAGGTCCTTCCAACCCAAACCAGTCTGGATTAAATGAGTATTTATACAACCTACATCACTTAGTGTCTTAATATACAGACAGTCACTGGCTCTGCTGTGTGAGGAGCATGAGCTCTTTGATGAAGAGATTCTAGAATGTGATGTTAATTAAGACTTTTGTATTTTTTCCTCAAATTAATTCACATTTAGCTTTCATCACTTTAGTGATTACCTGTTATTTGGTTTATAAAGGAAATACAGGACAGAACAGCAATGAAATAGTAGGAGATGTCACTCTGGTTTATCTCTTGGATCTCCTTCAGAGCAACAGAACCACAAACATGCATTTGCTTTTGAAAATATAATATAAAATATAAATCATATGCTTAGCTGTAATTCTTTGAAAACAGGATCTGTTTTCATTACACAACAATCTTCCGTGGTGGAATTGAGTCAGTTAAATAGTATGGCACAATCCAGTCTTGGGGGGAGCATTTGGGTTTCTTCCAAGCCTGATGAATAACAACTCATCTGTTTAATTACTTGAAGATGCAAAATGTACTGGAGGCAAATCAAAATTATCAGAAGAGGTCAGGTTTGGGTTTGGTTTCTGATCAGGGAACTAAGGGTTAAATGGCAACTCCCATGTGGAATTTCTTCAGAGAATAATTTCTTACCAGGTGATTAGATTAGACATTGGAATGGACTTCCCAGGGAGGTGGTGGAGTCACCATCCTTGGAGGTGTTCAAGGAACAACTGGATGTGGCACTCAGTGCTCTGCTCTAGTTGGCAAGGTGGTGTTAGGTCACAGGTTGGATCTGATGATCTCAGAAATAAGGTGGAAGATTTTTCACCCTAAATGATTCTGTGATTCAGTGACTGGTGTTTCAGAAAGCTCAATTTTTGGAGACTATCTACTTGAAATGGGTGAGGAGAATAGTAATTTATAAGATCCATAAATTTCTCCAGGGATTTGGTCATGTTATGGTGGAAGAACTCAGGTGGTGGAGTAGAGCTTGTGCACTTGTCCCCGTTGTGGTCCCTTGCAGCACCGGCTGTGATGAGATTCCCCCTGACCTGTGCTGGCATCCCATGCACCAGGTCCCAGATCTGAGCTCTCCTGGCTGTCTTCACCCAATGCTTGGGCTGGAGGAACTGACTTTAGAGCCAAATCTGGTGTGCCTCATCACAGCCTGTCCCCCTGAACTGCTGTGTGATGTGCTCTTGGACCCATTCCCACTTTGCTCTATATATATCAGGATGCTTTTCCATAGTTCCACTGTTGAACACACACTTGTCTGTACTTCGAGCTGATCTGTTTGTTCTTCTCACTTACTGTTGATGTGATTTTCAGCTTCTCTTTCCATTTTGGAGAAATAGGAAGATTCTCCTTCTTTCTGCAGTGTCTCTTTCAAACTGGAACTGGTATTGGACACACTGTGTTGCTCAGTTATCTACTAAAAGTCCCAGGAGAAACAAACTGAAGAGAGGAGGGAAAAGGATGGGGAAAAACCAGAAGGTTCCTCTCTCTTTCTCTGCTGAATATGTTCTCCCATCTGTCTCCACCTCCTGAAGAGAGTTCCTGAGCACTAGCAGAGAGTGGCAGGAAGGATTGCAGGGGACACAAAGGTGAGGAGAAAAGAGCTCTTGAGACAGCAGCAATGAGCTCACACAACACACCAGAACCAGCTGTGTCACCTTCACAGCTGGTCTGGCTGTGTGTATTGCCTCTAAACCCTCTCTGGAACTGTGGAGATCAGAAACGAGCAACTTCTTTCATCCCCCATACACATATGTGGGGAAACGTGGTGTTAAAATACTCAGCAGCTGTTAGAGATTCAGGCAAAGTACAACAGATCATTATATTAATGCTAATTTGATTTAGATAGATTCAGCCATTTTGCTGAGGGAGGAGAGAGGAAGAGCTGATTTCTTCTCAGAGAAATAAATGACTCTGGAATTTGTAACACCTTTAATAAGTCTTTAATGTTTACGATGTCCTAATCTATGAGGAGGAGAGATTCCAGGAGGTTTCATTACTTGCTGTGGTGGCTGAGACCTGTCTAGAGGCTCTATGACCTCCAACCCTCCCACACAGTCTTAACTATGAAGTGACATTTTTTGTGCCAAAGTGGTTTCTTGAGGAAGTTTTGCTGTTGAATTTAGCTTTGTGGAAAGCTGTGTTGATGTGTGAAACTTGCCATTGTGATAGCATCTACAGATTTGGGCTGTGTGTTTCTAGGAGGTACAGTTGGCTTCTCACAGGCTTCAGTTAGTTGCCAGGACAGACTGTGGCAGACAGTGTGGTTTGTTATAATTTAAGCAGTGTGGATTGACTTCACTGCAGATCTTTACATGTTCTGATCCATCACTGGGTTTTTTTCATCTCTCGCAGCTTTTTGTTTCTGAGTAACCACAGTAGTTTACTTGTGTTGCCTGATGGGAACATCCATCACATGGGTTAGAAATGATCAGAGAATTGTAGAATCATAGAACCACAGGATCGTTTGGGTTGGAAGGGACCGTAAAGCTCATTTCGTTCGACCCCCTGCCATGGACAGGAGCACCTTCCACTAGCTCAGGGTGCTCCAAGTCCTGTCTAGCCTTGAACACTTCCAGGCATAGGGCAGCCACAGCTGCTCTGGGCAACCTGTGCCAATTCCTCACTTTCCTCTGAATAAAGAATTATTGAGAGACCTCTAAGATCACTGAGTCCCACTGGTGTGTGTTTGTACCTCATAGAACAGGTTTGAGGGTGGTTTGATAAGTTGAGCTTGTAGGTTCTTCCATGATGATCACAGTGCGGACATTCTGCAATGGGCAAAAAATGAGTTGAGGTTAAAACATGGACCATGTTCTTGGCAGAGGTGAATTCAAGTGGTGCAGAGAGGAATTTAAGCAAAACATGCTCTGCTAGTTCTGTGATGGGTGTATTTGCACACACAGATTTGGAGAAGTATAATGGAATCATAGAACGAAGAGAACCTCCAGGGAGGCTGTCGCTGCCCCAACCCTGTCAGTGTTCCAAGCCAGGTTCGATAAAGCCTTGAGCAAACTGCTCTGGTGGGAGGTGTCCCTGCCCAGGGCAGGGGGTTGGGGCTGGATGATCTCTAAGCTCCATTCCAACCCCTTTACACGCTATGATACTATGATTTGGGAAGCTACAATGGGCTAATGACAATTCCTCTCAATTTCCCATGGAATGCATGACTGGATATAAGATTCAAAATGTACCTAAGAAACCTAAACCGTGCTCATGGAATACTGTGGCTTTTAGGAGGTTTCTGGATCAACATACAGCATTGCTGAATGTGTGTGAGTTCCTGTCTCAGTTCTATATGAGGCTATAATTGATGATAAATCATAGCCATTTCTGTAATGCCCTGACGTAGTGACCCACAAGCCTAATTGGTCTAGTCGCTAAGGAGGTGTTAGGTCGCAGATTGGACTTGATCTCAGAAGTCTTTTCCAGCCTCAGTGGTACTGTGTTAATGCTAAAATGGTGCAACAGCAGCTGATAATGTTTTGAGGTAAAATATTGCCATATCTGCCTGTGGAAAAGATTATGAACATGAAATGGGATTTTATTTTCCAAGAAATACCTTCATAGATTCAATCTCTTCTTTCAGATAAACATGGGAAACACTGGAAGAAAAGTTAATGCTCAGTTTGTACCTTCTCAAATGGTTTTGTTCTCTCAAGGCTACAAATCGCTGAGGGGCAGAGCTGGTATTAAATCATCTAAGAATAAGACTCTGGAAAAATAGCAGTATATATTTGAGTACTTCTTTTCTTCTTATGGTAAAAAAAACATAAGCAATTGATTTCCTAGTACCTCCTGATAAATAAAGACCTTCCTGTGGTGTGGTCACTACAGATTTTCATATTGTCCATGTCTTGTGGTGGTGCACTTGAACAGGAATCAGGTTGGATCAGTTTGCTTTGAGTTTTGATTATTTCCAGTAAAACTAATTGACATATAACTCCCTTTTTTTCACACCTGTCAAGTTGGATCTGCTGATTGTAGACCAATTCCTTGCAACTTTTCCCACAGCAGATTTAAATGCTATAAAAGGCCAAACATCTGCACAGCACTTAGTGGAATTAAATGGGAACCATTTCATCATGTGGAGAAGAAGGTTTTGTTGCACTCCCAGGAGCTCCATGTGTCCATGATTCTGTGGTTCAGTTCGTGCTGGGATGTGATTTCCATGGTGTAGTTGTGTACAGCCTGTGATTCCTCCTCATGCAGAGCTCAAACAGGAATCTTGTTCTGAATAAAGATGTCCTGCAGGTAGGTTCTTACATATGCAGGTACTGAATAATTTCCATCTCATTTCATGTTTCTCTTGGAATACTAACTCCTTGGATTCCTCTGTATTGATTTCTGAGGGACATGTCTAGACATTAGTGTGGTACACTGAGCACATCCTGCCTTCTGGAAGCTCTTCTGAAGAGAGACACCAGGAGACATTAATCTCATTTTATCAGTTAAAAAAACCCCAGAAATAATTGATTTTCCTCTCAGAAAATCTTTTTACAGATACAGATTAACAATGTGCAAGTACAGCAAAAATAATTAAGAAATTATCTCCTTTTATGATATTTACATGGAGTTTTAACCATAGAATAATGGAACAATTAATGTTGGAAAAGACCTTAAAGATCAAGTCCAACTATCTAGCAGCACCACCATTAAACCATGTGCTCAAGTGCCACATCCACATGTTTTTTGAACACCTCCTGAGATGGCGACTCCAGCACCTCCCTGGACAGCCCTTTCCATTAGGAAATTCTTCGTGATGTCCAACCTAAACCTCCCCTGGTGCAGTGTGAGATGTTTCCTCTCATCCTGTCCCTTGTTCCTTGGGAGCAGACCTGATCTCACCTGGCTCTAACCTCCTTTCAGGTAGTTATGGAGACCCAGAAGGTCTCCCCTGAGCCTCCTTTTCTCCACAGTATCACAATATTTGTTATATGTTCTTATAATGTACAGAACATAGTTAGTAAATGAACAGTTCTTTGTTGCTTTTTCAATATCTAAAGAACCACACAAAGAACTGGCTGAAAATCAGAACCATTTTATGCCTCTGCTTGATTTCCGAAGGCTTTAATGAACCTACTGGTGTGGTGTGTGTGCAGGGAGGAATTGCAGGGTGATGGACATTCATTAGGTGAGAGGGAAACTTTGCTTTCAGAACAATAATGCACAATTAGCTTTCCTAGTTTATTGGATTCATTATTGCTGAGCTAATTGGAGAACCTGTACTGAGCCTGGTGCTTTCTGCAGCTCATGCCACAGAAATGAGGTCTAAGGAGCTCAGCAATGTTCAGAAGATGTCCAGACCTTGTAGGTTCAAGGTTTCGGGTCTCTGTTCCTTTAAACAGTATAATAAGTCAAATTATTTAATGTTGTTTCAAGTTCAAGTGAATGCCCCAAATCTGAGGAACATGGACAACACTCTTGGACACATGGCAGTTTTCTTGGAGTTGGCCTGTGCAGGGCCAGGGGTTGGATTTGGTGATCCTTATGGGTCCCTTCCGGCTCAGGATAGTCCATGATTCTACCTTGCTTAGATAAACAATCCTTTTGCTTATCTCTGGATTGGGTTATGTTGGACTTTTTCTGAGGGGGGTGGGAGGATGAAAAACAATCAGATATGAAATGTGGAAACACAGGAAGAGGTTGAGAAGGACCACAGAGCCAAGGCAGAGGGAGAAAGGGAGAAGAGCTGGACAGCACAGGGATCCTGTGGGAAATAGTTCCTGGATGACCCTACATTGATTCTAAGTGATGCAGTCACTGTTTGTGACTCACATGTCAGGCTGTCCTTAGGCAGTTACAGCTCTGAGAGCCACCAGCTGGAACTGAAGACTTCTTGAAGGAGGCACGCCCTTGAAGACCTGAGGCAGAGTTCCTTGAAGACCTGGGGGGGATTTTCTCAAAGACCTGAGGCAGAATTCTTCTCAGCCTTCCAAATCTGACCATCAGCTCTCTATAAGGCTTTGAAGGAAGTTTTGTCTGTTCCTCTCAGGTGAGGGCCTGAGGTCAGTAACCTCCACACTTGGTGTCTCTAAGGTCTTTGCACCTTCAATTATTGTAAATACCTAGTGAATTGAATGACCTTGAACCAGCCTCAAGGTGGTTTGTCAAACAGCTTTTTATCTGCTCTGTGGTTAGACTCCAGTGGCAGCTTTCAAATCTTTATTAAACCATCCCTAAGAGATCTGAATGCATTTCCCAAAGACAGACAAACATCTCTGCAGACTATTGATGTTCAGATGTTGCAGAAAGCAACGTGGGGACTCATTCACCTGACTGAAGAATTCAAATCAAGTAAATCCAGGTCCTGCTGCTGTTCATACAACGTCATAGCGCTCACAGCATGAGACACTTGTGTTTCTAGTCCTACCTTGTCTTCAAAACCTGGCATTTTCTCCTAGAAATTGCTCACGGTGACTGGAGTGAGTGGAGAAAATTCTGTACTTGAGTTTTCTTTAGTGGTTGTCTCAAGCATGAAAGTTTTCAGAGCAAGTAGTAATTATACTAATCTCTTAACTGTAATCACTATGAATTAAAGATGGCAAGACATAACCACCACTTTTGATATGTATCTGTCTCTTTTCCAAAGTTCTTTTCCCACTCAAGGAATGTGTTCTTTTAAATCTAGCCAAGCTCTGTATTGCCAGAGTGACTCTCCTCACAAACTGTCCTGTTGAGCTGCTGGAGGTCAGGGGTGGAACATGAAAACAACTGGTTCTCGCATTGTCCCTGTGGTGTTTATGGATTGGGCTGTCTCCAGCTGGTGTTGGGATTGCTGCTTTCCTTTTCCAACACTTTGCTGTTGGATTAAACCAATGTATCCAGTCAGTAAACACACTCATCAAGAGGTCACAGTGTATTAATAAATTAGGACAAGAAGCTCTTTTTGTTTGATACCATTTGATATCAATTTCATCTGCAGCTCCTTCGGCTCCAAATGAAATTGATGGAAGCTGTAAATGTATTTCTGAGTCATAGCCAGAGACATCATTTATTTATCTGTTTTTTCTCTCAAAGACAGCTGGTAACAAGTGATAAATGATGTAATGATAAATGATGTCCTAACCACAAAATCCCACAACTAACCCCCAAAAGAACTCCATTGTGATGTAACTGATGGAGTCACCAGCCCTGGAGGTGTTCAAGACACAACTGGTGCTCCGGTCTGGCTGACAAGGTGGTGATGGGTCAGAGTTTGGACTTGATGATCTTGGAGGTTTTTTCCAACCTCAGTGATTCTGTGATATTTGCAAGACAAATATCCTTAAATGCTGAGTGGAATGTGTGAGGAACAATCCTACTGACTCAGGAGATGTCACCATCACATTGGTAGTGAGATGCAGGGGATGCATTGACATAATGGCACAGGAACAAGAGAGGGAAGATGGTACAGGGTGGAGAAGATGACTCTGGAAGATGCCCATGGAATGAGAAGTTGTGATGAGGAGCTCACACTTCATACAAACATGATATTGAAAAGGGCTTCGGTGGAGTACAATGTCTTGGCAATCTCTGTAAGTCTGGGATCTGTCCTCAGCTACTGCCTTTTAGCTTCTAAAGTGTTAAGCGTTATCACCTCCATAGGCATCACGTTGTCTTCTCCCACTCTGCCTACAACAAAAACACCTCCCTAAAACACCAAGACCTGAGGCTTTACTCTGTTTTCAAGACGAGATTGACGCCAATCTGCACTACTGTGCTTGCAACCTGCCTCCAGAAGGAAGGAGAGAAATCTCTAAATGTCAGGCTTTGCTATTTTTACAGCCTATCCCAGGCAGCAGCTCTTGCCTTGCTGTCTGCATCCCAACTGTGATCCACCACTTGTCCACCATAGCCCGCTAGTGCTGTTCCTCTCGGACTTGTCAATCATTGAATCACAGAATGTTAAGGGGTTGGAATGGCCCTTAGAGATCATCTAATCCCAACCCCCTGCCCTGGGCAGGGACACCTTCCAGTAGCCCAGGTTGCTCCAAGCTCCATCCCACCTGGCCTGGAACACCTCCAGGGATGAATCCACAATTCCAGGAGTCCTCTAGGATTCTAATCCACAAGATCTCCAAGCAGGCTAAGTAAAAAATGTCAGGACTCTGCTTTACAGGGTAAAAATGTCCTGTTTTGTTGTGTTCAGAGCATGTTTGTATTGTTGAGGGTTCACATAACTAACCACTAACAACATCTGACAGCCTCCTCCCTTTGTAGGGAATTTGCTTGGAATAGCCTCAAGGTGGACTTGAGAAATGGGGTTGGGTTTATTGGATGGTTAAAATAGCTTAGAATTCATGAAAAAGGCTTAAATTGCTGTTAATTCACAAAGTGAAATTTGAAAATTATTAAGAATTAAGATCATGGATCTGTTCTGTAAGAACAGATGTGAAAGAAATGAGAAGTTCTCCCTGTGGCACGAGACAGCAGTTAGATTTGTCAGAGTATTCCTGTCCAGCCTGATCTGGATCACTCACTCACCATCACCTCTGTCACTGGACATCATTCAAACTCAAATATCATTCAGACTCAGATATCAGACCTGGATTTTCACTCAGTTTTTCTGTTAGTTGACTTACTCTCACTTGTTATGTAAATCTCAAAAGACTGAATGAAATTAGAAACCGTGAGGTTGGGATGGGAGTAAAACCGTTAATGGTTGGATTCAATGGTCTTAGAGGTCTTTTCCAACCTTAATGATTCTGATTTCATGAAGTAAGAGGACATGGCAGGAGATGGTTGATCACGGTATTGAGACTTGCGTATAATTAATGGTGTAGATGAGTGTGGCAATGAGCTCAGAATCACAGAATAATCAGGTTGGAAAAGATCATCAGGTCCAATTTATGACCTAACACCACCGTGGCAACCAACTAAGTGCTACCTGCAATCTCTCCTTAAACCCCTCCAGGGACGGTGACTCCACCACTTCCAATATCTGTAGGGATGATGGTTTAAATACTCACTTAGGGTTGTGTATAGGACAATAGAAGGCAAATGGGGTTTGGGACTCAATGATCTCTTAAGGTCCATTCCAACCCCTTAACATACTAAATATCCACAGGTCTTCAAGCGATGCAATTTATAGCTTATATTGGCCAAACTTTGCCAAACCAATGACTAGACATTGGAAAACGGTGTCGAGAGGAACTGGTTCCTCAAACAGATGACAGAGTAGTCAACCTGGAGGTTGAAGTCCCAGGGATATATTAATGTATTGAGTGACTCTCATCCAAACAAACACTTTCGCTCATTGTTAAAAATCTAATTTCCAAGCTCTTAAAGAGAAATTTCCTCCTGAAAGACAGATCTGGGTTAATTTCTGCTGTCTCTTGTTGATTTGCAGTGAAGGTAAAGAGAAAGAAATTCGAATTATTTTAAGACTTGAAGGCAAATATTTGCTGTGTTGGAAGCGCCACGGGTTTATTCATTGAGCTGGACTGGAGTAGAAGCTGATTTCGTGGTGACACAGCAATTGCTTCTGGGGGGTGAGTGGCAGCAATGATTGTCAAGCCCAAATTTCTCTTTGTGAAAGGAAAGGTCCTGGGCAGCAGCGATACAAACTGGCAATGGCATTGCCTGAGGCAAATCATCCCCTGTCTAATGGCTTTGATTTGCAAAGATAACAAGCGGAGTTACATTTGTGCTTTCACTTCCATTAATGGTTCAAGAAAAAGGATGATAAGAAAGTGAAACAGATGATTAAATCTCCCTTTTAGCTCGGTATCACTTCAGGCAAAACCTAGTGATGCCTCAAGGAATCTTGTGGTTAAAAATGTAGTATTTAGTGCTATAAAGAGAAAATCGAATACAGAATGTGTTTTTATTCCGTTTACAGCAACTGAGGGGGTTGGGAGAGCATTTGGTTAAATAGCTAATGAATAATTCAGGTTGATGAATTGATGAACTCTGTCGTAGAGGCCAAACCCACCGTTCAGAGCCTTAGACAAAGGGAATAAACACACTAAACAACAGCCAAACTGGGAAGTTCATGTGGAGATAGGGAAGCTGTGACAAGCCTGAGAACCTCTGAAGGGCATCAGCTCTTGGCTGAGAGAAAGAGAACAGTTTCATTCTGATTGATCTTTGTAATAGTCAATATTAAAATCTCTCACCAGCAGCAGCAATAATCATTTAAGAATATTATATTGCTAAACCACGGAGTTCTATGAGCAGAACAGTTGTGATCCAGGCACACAGAGGGACGAGGACATTCCCATCTCTGCTCCATAATTCCATGAGATGGTTGTGTTCGTCATCTGATGCATTTTTTGATGCTGTGTCTCTGCCAGATATGGAGCAGGAAAACAAAGGGGAGGAGGTTTCCCTGGTGAGCCTGAAGTCTTAATTAACAAGACTTAACAAATACAATTACCAGAGATAAAGGTTAAAAAGAGAGAGGAGAGATAAAAGTAAATCTCAAACAGGGACAAGAATTAAAGCAGAGATATTAATGTTCAAGAGTCTTTTACCTCCACTGAGAGCAGCAGACGCTAATAGAGATGTTTTACAGAGCTGCAATGGCCTATTTTCATCCTGGATCTCTTGGTCTGCATTTTCAGACATTTAAATTTGGGATTTCAAAGCCAAAGGAAGAATTTCAGAGGCCTAAAGAATATTATAACATGTCATCTTTCCAGTAGACACATTTCGAAGGTGTTTAGGGTCTGGAGTAATACAGAAATCTCTAGAAACAGCAATTTGTTGCTAGTGAAAATAACCCTATATTTATCATTTCAGTGTGATGCCAGTGCAGGGAATCGCCTGATGTTCCCATTTGACATAAAGGGCTTCGGGTGGGAACCCTGTAGCTTGGAATAGTTGACTAGATATGTCATTCCAATGGAGCGTTCACAAAGAATAGAGTAAATTTTACCTGAGAGAAGAGAACTTGCAGTGGTCACAGAGTTTCAGAGCTGTTCCCTTCACTCAGCCTTTCCTTGGGGCAAACATCTCCTTCAAGTCACTTTTTGCCCGATATCTGCTGCTCTAATTGTGGGTTTGGGTTACAATTTCAGGGCAGGCATCACCTTTCAGTCAATTTTTGCTTGATATCTGCTGCTCCAGTGACGGTTTTGCGCAGAAATTTTGTTTATATCCTTATTTATAAGAGGCAGTAGAGATATGTCGGGTTTTTGTCATGATAAACTGTTTTTTTTCATAGAGCTTTACTGAATCTCTTTGGCTCCAAGAACCAGGAATTTTGTGTTGTTGGAAAATTGATCTCTGCAGCCTCATGCACTGAAGTTAAGTTGATGTGATAACTGTGACTGGTTTTGTCACCAATAATTCCTGCCTTGAGCAGGATATTAAGGAGGACGAATGAATTAAACCCAGAACTGCTACTGACTCTGCATTTTTCTTTGACTTCCTTAAAGTTAAATGAATTGTTGACAGAGATTATTTAGGCCGATTAGGTTTGGGCTGTGCTTTAAATGAAGCTGTTGTGGTTTGACTTTGTATGCAGGAAAGATCTTTCCAAATTTTGCAAAGGTCACCACTGTTAATCATTTCAGGAAAGCAAGAAAATATCCTTAATAATGACTCAATTGAAAGGAATAACCAAGATTAAAAGCTTCTTAGTGCCTAATAAATAGAAGTGTGATCTTGATTAGTTCATGTCATCGACTCTTGTGACAAAGGTATTCAACTAATCCGGTGCTATAGCTGGAAAATAGCATTTTGGGGAGGGGTATTTGGTTTCAGGGCTTTTGGTTTGCTGCCACAACTGGAAAACTGGAGATCGAGCACGGGTTAGATTTTGGACTCAGAGGTGTTTGCTGTAGGAGGTGTTTGTGGGTGAGTTTGACTCTGCTGAGCTGCAGAACTCTCAGGGACTCCACTTGGAGTGAAGTGGGAAACTTCTGCGTGTTGAGACTCTTATTTTCCAGCTGGGAACCTCAAAGTGGAATCAAACAAATTTTAGGGTAAGGAGGAATAGGTTTAAACTGCCAGAGGGCAGGGTTGGGTGGGATATTGGGAAGAAATTCCTCCCTGAGAGGGTGTTGAGGCACTGGCACGGGTTTCCCAGAGCAGTTGTGGCTGCTCCATCCCTGGGAGTGTTCCAGGCCAGGTTGGATGGGGCTTGGAGCAACCTGGTTTGGTGGAATGTGTCCCTGCCCATGGCAGGGGGTGGAATGAGATGATTTTGAAGGTCCTGTTCAAACCAAACTAGGCTGGAATTCTGTGATTCTATGATCTATGCATTTTTAAAGATTTTATCAGTACTCTTAGTATGTCTCAAATTCTGCTGGAAATGAATATAAATTGAAAGAGGGAAATTCAGATTAGATATCCGGAAGTGTTTTCCTGTGAGGGTGGTGAGACAGTGGCACAGGTTGCCCAGGGAGGCTGTGGCTGCCCCAACCCTGGCAGTGTTCACAGCCAGGTTGGATAAAATCTTGAGGAACCTGCTCTGGTGGGAGATGTCCCTGCCCAGGGCAGGGGGTTGGCACTGGATGATCTCTAAGCTCCATTCCAACCCCTAAAATGCTATGAAACTATGAAATGTCATTCACTTTGGTAAGGACTTAATGAGGATGAGTCAGTGCAGGCCACAAAGTATGAGCATATATATAATACTATAGGTACCTGATGCAAACTTTCCTGTTCAGGAATCATTACAAATATATTTCCCATGAGGTAATTGCTGTATTGAAAAGCTGTCACAGATCTCACAGGAAAAAGATCCTGGTTTCGTTTTAAGACTTTCATTTGCCATCATTTTCAGTTCTCCTTTCAGCACCACAGAATGTGTGTTGAAAATAATCCCTTATCCTTCTCCACAGTTTGAGATTTATGTTAAATAGGATGTATGGATATGATATATATAAAGAACTGACCAACTGTGGAGGAACTCAGAGCTATTTGTTTAGCCATGCTGAATCTTCCTTCCCCTGACTGTGACTCCTAGCTAATGAGGAGTTCCTTTAGTTTACAGGACATAATCAGAATAAATACCAAAGGACTTAGCATAAATACATTTATTTATTGTCTTTTTAATACCTAGTCAGTGTTTAATTGTATTCTGTCCATCCCTCATGCTCAGCTGTTTGCTGTTGAGCATCCTCAGCACAGGCTCTGTGATGCTCTGAGGATGCACTCAGCATTCTCTGCACTCACAGGGTGAGAGGAACTCCTCATCCAGCTCAGATCCTGCTCAAAGGGTGCACAGTTTCATATTCTGAAAACTCATGGAGTACATGGATGAGTGTTCCCATGGGTCTAGAATGAATTGTCCTCAGTGTCAGAGCTTTGACTGCTTCATGGCCTATTCATATGTAGTAAAGAAGCATATTCTTATGACCTACACTTTATTCTGCATTTTATCCCATTAATCCTAGTAATACTTTTATCTTTAACCACTCTAATATGTTTTTTCCTCTTTGTATTAATACCTGGAAAGAAATGTTGCCAATCAGCATAGCTAAAATATAGCTAAAAGATGAGATGTTTTCTTGTTTGAATCCTGTATACTAATCCCATGGGGCTTTTTATGTTTGTTTTCTATTCTCTTTCAAACCCATCTCATGTCTCACACACACATTGTCATTCCAGGTGTCAGCACTGCCTTTGGTTTCCTATGCTTGGAGTATTTCTATTGTGCTAATTTTTCCTGATAAACATGGGAATTTCTAATGCCTTAGACATACGATCTGAAGAATCCAATTTCATCAGTGTCCTGCTGTTCTTGCATCTCTCAGGCTAATGCATTTTCCTGTGGACAATTTGTTTAGCTGAGGATTTAATCAGCTGGAGCATCTATTTTTGTTCCTGCCTTCACCAATCTGGGCCTCATAGGGAGTGTGTGAATCCACATTCATGCTGGGGTGAAATATATTGCCTTCACCTTCCTAATCTTGCATTTCATGTTTAGAAGCATGGGGCACATCATCTCTTTCAATATTTTAAGACACTTTAGCTGTTAAAGCATTTTCCCTCATTGCACTGCAGTAATCCTTCTCTGAACTGGTTGGGTTGAGCTGTTTTGATTGGTGTGGCATGTGTGGGGCTCCTGCTGCTATCCTTGGATTTACATTCTATGCAGAAGATTAATCTCCAGGTCATCAAGTTTAAGTCTTCCGAGGACAGAGCAAGAGGAATTTGCTGTGCTGAATATTTCTGAGTTGTTGTTTGTACAGATAGTGCCTCACCAGCATCTGAGTAGTGAATCTCTTTACTCCTCACTCACAGCTTTTGGGCTACAGTGGGTAAAGCTGTGTGAGGTGAATGTCCACCTGCATGGGACAGGGCTGTGCTGGTTTGTCATACAATCACAGTGTGCTAAGGGGTTGGAATGAACCTTAGAGACCATCCAGCCCCAACCCCCTGCTCTGGGCAGGGACACCTCCCTCCATGCCAGGCTGCTCAAGGCTTTAGCCAGCCTGGCTTTGAGCACTGCCAGGGCTGGGGCAGCAACAGCCTCCCTGGGCAACCTGTGCCAGTGTCTCACCATCCTCACAGGAAAAAAATCGCGTAAGATCTAACCTAAATTTCCTCTTTCAATTTCTCCCCATTACTCCTTGTCCTTTCACTGCAGTTCCTAACACAGAGTCCCTCTACATCTTCCCTGGAGCCCCTTCAGCTCCTGGCAGGTTGCTCTGAGGTCTCCACACAACCATTTCTTCTCCAGGCTGAACAGCCCCAGCTCTCTCAGCCTGTCCTTGTACAGGAGATGCTCCAACCCTCTTAGCAACTTCGTGGCCTCCTCTGGACTTGCTCCAACAGTTCCATGTCCTTCTGATGTTGGGTACACCAGAACTGTGTGCAGCACTCAGGGTGGTGCCTCACAGAGCAGAGTGGAAGTGGAGAATCACCTCCTTGGACCTGCTGCCACACTCCTTTTCCTGGTAAACATACAGTGCTGGTGCAGAGGCTTGACTACTCCAAATACATCAACAGACCCAGAAATGTTGTGGCAGATTCAGAACGTGCACGCTTAGGCACTGGAGGTTGGTCACTAGTGCTGTGCCTTTTGAAACATTCGTGTTCTCACCAAGGAAGGATTGAGGATGATCAGGCAGAACTTACACTTCCTTCTGTAGGTGGGAACATACGGCAGTTGTCACAACACATGCCCCTGCAGATGTGTGTCCCGGAGCAGCAATGCCTCTCCCATTCCAGGCCTCACCCTGGCTGCAGGAGGGGTTGTGCAGTCATTACGCTAAGCTTAGCAACCTGCTCTGGTGGAAGGTGTCCCTGCCCAGGGCAGGGAGTTGGGACTACATGATCTCTGAGGTCCATTCCAACCCCTTAACTATCTATGTTTAACCCACAGTGTGTTGACAGGAGGCCTGTCCTCGTAGGGAAGGCCTGTCTTCCTGTCAGCTTTGTGGCTTCCTTTGGACTTGCTCCAACTGTGCTGTACTCCAGGTGGGTCTCACAAGAGCAGAGTAGAGGTGGAGAATCACCTCCTTTGACCTGCTGGCCACACTCCTTTGGATACAGCCCAGGATTCAGTTGACTTTCTGGGCTGACCATCTCCTCTTCTTGGAGATCTCTTCTTGATGACCATCCTATTGCTGTTTTTCATGGCTACCTTGGCACTATTTGCAGATACCAGTCAGGTGAAACTGGTTGTGTAGACCACCCAGTGTCACTTCTGATGATTGTGATGAGCCTCCGTGGCCCACCCTGAAGCATTGGGGCATTCTGGAAGCTGAGAGTCACACGATGCTTATATTTTTAATTATTTTAACATATTCCTGGCTGATTTTTTCCCTGTGAGGAGCATGACTGTTCAGATGATTCACAGTTGCTTCCTTGTAGGCACTTCACAATAGCATGTACTCGTGTCACAGCTTGTTTACTGGGGAAAACAGCCCTAACTCAAATTGTAATTCATTAATCTGGATGCATCTTCCCAACTCTAATTGTTAAATTAATTTCAGAGTGGTTTTAGCCAATTTCATGGTGATGATCTGCATGTCAGCTCTATGTATAAACATCACACTTGAACACTGCCTGTGCCCATGCTGAAAAGCTGAGCTGCTTTCATACTGAAATGGTGATATTAGGCCAACAAAGTGGATAGATCTTCCCTCCAGCACTAGAAAGGAATTGTTTTGTGCATTGTAATCTGTTATAATAACAATTTTCTTCTTCTTGCAATACATCTCTCTATTTGCCTGGCTGAGCAGTAGTTTTGCTTGTAACCTCTATGTACAGAAAGACAAGCAGAACATTAGGGTAAAGCCTGAGGAAACACCCTCAGAGCAAACCACTTTCTATGAGATGTTATAGGAGTTTGCTGTGACAAAGTGTGGCAGACAGAAAGGAGCAAAGTAAGATGTTTATCAGTGAAGAAAGTGGCAGAAACAGCAAACAGAGCCTATCAGGGAAGGTTTTAAATAGGCATTATTTACTCGCAAGGCAGTTGCTTTCTTTTAGGTCTAGAAAAATACCAGGAGAAGGGAACTTCTTTCCATGTCTGCTGCATGGGGGGCAAGAGATAGTTGGCAGGACCTGCAGCAAGGGAGATAGATAAGCAGAAAAGCTTTAGTGGAAGGATGGTGAGGACCTGCACTGGGCAGGTTGTGAGGCCTCTAGCCTCGATTGTTGAGTGAGGCTGGAAGGCTTCGGATTTAGTTGAACATCCTTTGGACTGTGGGAAGAGACCAGATGATGAAGGCAGACTGAGGAAGTTGAGGCTGTTCGGCCTGGAGAAGAGAAGGTTGTGTGGAGACCTCAGAGCAACCTGCCAGGATCTGAAGGGGCTCCAGGGAAGCTGCACAGGGACTCTTGGTTAAAAACTGCAGTGACAGGACAAGGAGCCGTGGGGAGAAATTAAAAGACAAAAATTTAGATGAGCAAGAGACCAGATGATGAAGGCAGACTGAGGAAGTTGAGGCTGTTCGGCCTGGAGAAGAGAAGGTTGTGTGGAGACCTCAGAGCAACCTGCCAGGATCTGAAGGGGCTCCAGGGAAGCTGCACAGGGACTCTTGGTTAAAAACTGCAGTGACAGGACAAGGAGCCGTGGGGAGAAATTAAAAGACAAAAATTTAGATGAGCTCTTAGGCAGAAGCTTTCCCTGTGGGGGTGGCACTGGCACAGCTGTGGCTGCCCCAACCCTGGCAGTGTTCAAAGCCAGGTTGGCTAAAGACTTGAGCAGCCTGGTGTGGTGGGAGGTGTCCCTGCCCAGGGCAGGGGGTTGGCACTGAATGATCTCTAAATCCATTCCCGCCCCTTAACATACTCTAATTCTATGTTTCTATGGCTTCAGGAAACCCCTCACAGGGTGTCTTTCTATTCATAAAAGAGGTGTGGTAGATGTTCAAGGGAACTTCCGTGCCGCATTGAAGGAGATGATAGAGTCCGAGAGTGCTTTGGATTGGGAGTAACTTCAGAGACCATCTCATCCCACCCTGTGCCATGGGCAGGGACACATTCCACTTGCCCAGGTTGCTCCAAGCGCCGTCCAGCCTGGCCTGGAACACTCCCAGGGATGGAGCAGCCACAGCTGCTCTGGGCAGCCTGTGTTAGTGTCTTACCACCCTCACACGGAACAATTCCTTCTTGATACCCCATCTATCCCTGCCCTCTGGCAGTTGGAAGCCATTTCCCCTTGTCCTGTACTTCCAGGCCCTTGTCTCAAGTGCCTCTGCAGCTCTCTTGGATCCCCTTTAGGCATTACAAGTCTGCCCTATGACAATGTAGTAAAGTAACAAGTCTGAAAATAAAAGAACATTTCTCTTAAAAACATTACTCATTTATCTATTTAAAGTCCCTGCGTTCTGCAGGTTTGTGAGTGAGTACAAATCCCTTTCTACTACATAAAACCAGGAGAAAAGAGACCTTTGCTGTCACTGCTACGATGTTCTCTGCTGTTGGTACTACACCTCCCACCCTTTGCCTTCTTGAGGTGTGTTGGTACACAAGGCAGTGAGGTCTACGGGCTGTGTCTGCCCTGAGAACGTGCTGGTTAGGGTCTAGAATGCAGTGGAAAGGGAAGAATGTAGCATTTCTGCTTTTACTTCACGTTTTCCCTTCAAAACCTCTGTGTTTGCTGCACTGTTGCTCTCACAGTTATACGCTGAGCAAAATACCGGCCTTCTTAGTCATTGTAATTAAAGTATAACCCTGGCTGGGAAGGCATAAGTCACCTCACATCTGTGTCTGTTGTTCTGAACCATAGGGCAGAGAGGGAGATAATTGCTGCAGAGATTGATGAGTGCAGTTACGTAAGGCACAGCAGGTCAGGGATCCCATTTTATTGTCCCTGCAGCCACACTCTGCTGATGTTAAACCTGTCAGACATGCTACCAGGATAAAGCAGTGTGGGCAGCAGGTGGGGGAGGGGATTCTGCCACTCTGCTCCCATCAAGTGAGACCTACCTGGAGAGCTGTATCCAGCTATGGAGTCCCCTCACGGGAAGGACATGGAGCTGTGGAGCAAGTCCAGAGGAGGCACCAAGAGGATCAGAGGAATGGAGGAGCTCTGCTTTGAGGAAATGCTGAAGAAGTTGGAAGTTCAGTGGTCTCTTCTGCCACAGCTGCAGGGAGAGAACTGGAGGGAATGGTCATAAGCTGAGACAGGGGAGAGTCAGATTAGATGTTAGGAAAAGGTTTTTCCCTGTTAGGGTGTTCAGGCACTCGAATATTGCCCAGGGAGGTGGTGGAGTCACCACCATCCCTGGAGGTATTTAAAAGGTGTCTGGTTCTGGTGCTGGAGGATATTATTTAGGGTTTAGGGGTTACAGCAGTGACAGGTTAATGGTTGGACTTGATGATCTTAGAGGTCTCCTCCAGTGTTGATGATTCTAAGATCAGCCTGCAAGAGAGATAGTTTTTATGTCCATTGGATCTGTGTCTTGTCCAGCACAAGAGGGAGAATGAGTTTGCTTTTTTTTGCATTATTTCAGTGATGTGAAATCCTGGTAATTATTGCTTAATTAAACTTACTTTGATCAAGTTAAGGAACTGGCAACTGGTGCAACTCTCCCATAGGAGTTTTCACGTGGTTTCCTTGCTGGAAAGTGATTTCAGTTATTGCCTATATCCCCAAACACCCTATTTCCAACTCTCTGAGCCAAAACCCACCACAATCTAATTTCCTAGTTCCTTCTGACTAAAGTATAAATCTTTGTGTTGTTAATCTAATTCTTTGCTCTCTTCATGTCTTACAGAAGAGAATAAAAGGTTAGCCTGGAACCCTGTGTAGAAGGTTAATTATCATTTTGTGGCTAATCCTTTACTGTGATCCTAGTTGTTCTGGCTGGAATTGGATCTACCTCCCCAGAATCTGTAACACAGCAACATTCCATCCTTAACAAGCTTCTGTTTGGTTTCTAAAGCATTTGAGTGGCAATTGGAGCCTGGATGGATGTCCCCACTTAGGTATCAGCCTTAACAGTGTATTTCTTGATCGTTTTATTCTTAATTTAGTAGGACATTACTTGCTGTCATTTCCTCTTAGGTTAATTGCTGCTTTGCTTCATGGGACATGTATGTCCCTTCACTTAGGATTTTGTTCAGTCAGATGAAGTCATGCAAGTTTCACTAAAAAATTGGAGAATAATCTCTATGAATTTAATATGGTATGGAAGCTACTGAACTTTTTCAAGGGTTAAAACACAGATTATTTCTTTTAGCTGTTGCTGTCTCTTCTAGAAGCCTCTACATGTCATTTATAATATAGAGAATTGTAAAGGTATAGTGTAATCATAAAACCATGGAATGGTTTGGGTTGGAAGGGACTTTAAAGTGTCAGATAATCCAGTGGGTAGTACTTGGTATAATTAACCTTCTCATTCTGGAAGAGAAGGCTCTAGGGAGACCTTGGAGCACCTTTCTGGTCCTAAAAGGGCTCCCAGAGAGCAGCAGAGCAACTTTGGACAAGGAATGGAGTGACAGGACAAGGGGAAGTGGATTTAAATTGAAAGAGAGTAGAGTTAGATGGGATATTGGGAAGGAATTGTTCCCTGTGAGGGTGCTGAGGCACTGACACAGGTTGCCCAGAGCAGCTGTGGCTGCTCCATCCCTGGGAGTGTTCCAGGCCAGGTTGGATGGGGCTTGGAGCAACCTGGGCTAGTGGAAGGTGTCCCTACCTATGGCAGGAGATTTATAGATCCATAGATCCCATTCTGGTATTCCAAGTTCATGGTGAGATGACACAACGAATTTATAAATGGATTAATTATGTCCTGTTCTTTGGAGATTCTCCTTTGCTCCAGAGTCATTGAGTGCTAACCAGTTGCTGTCCCAGTCACAGAAATCCTTCTTGCTGGGGGTTATCGTTATGTCTTTGCTGGTTGTGGATGCAGATCCTTATTTTGAAGCAAATTATCTCCTTTCCACATTGGCAGGACCCTGTTGTCTAGTAAAGTGTAATGCAAACAAATCAGGAACAATAGGAAATGATTGCACATTTCTCTGGGTTAACAATAATGAGAACCAACTCAGGGTATTTATTTGTTTTGGAGTTTGAATTATGACTTATTCCTTTTCATTGAAGTGGAGTCTCTATAAAGAGCAATTTCTCACTGTCCCTTTCTTCATTAAGCACTAATTCTTACCACAGGCTTAGGGGAAGTGCTTCAGACACCTAAAACAACAGATACACAAAAGAGGATTTGTAGTGCTTTACAAAAGAGAACATTGGGACTTCTGACCTTTAAATATATACATTTTGTACCCTTTCTAATTGAAATGAATTTAATTTAATTTAATTTAATTTAAATTGAAACAGATCCTCTTTTTTTGTGTGTTAGACACACAATGAGGTGCTAATACACAGGTCCTGGTGAAGTGTAAATGCTGTAGGAATTAAATCCTCATTCTCTGTTGTGTTAGTGTATTGCATAGAGAGAAAATTTCCTTCTTGTTGGGAGACTGCAATGAGCAGAAGCCAATAAAGGCCAATAAATGCCTACCAATAAAATAATTCTCTTTGTGGAGGTATTTCTGTGAGTGGAAATTTCCATCCTGTGCTGCAGTTCCATGTGTTTGGGTGCTCAGACTTACAGGTGCGTCTGTGAAATGCCAGAAGTCATCCAAACACTGAAAGCAGCAGGAGTTACTGCTCGTTAATCATCAGGAATCAGCGGATTGTACCTTGTGCTAAGATTTGAAGTCTAACAACATTCATTTCTGGCAGGTTCTGACCTTTTACTTGCACAGGATGTAAAGGCTGGACTTGATCTGGGAGGTCTC